>NW_013532534.1:3291039-3532159 GCF_000836235.2 Papilio xuthus | reverse complement strand
TTCTATTCGACTCATTTTCATCTACACTTATTGTGCTTCAATTAATTTGTTTATATCTTCTATGCCATATAGTATAAGAGGTGGAGGTTTATTTTCTTTTTTCCTAGTGATATCAGAGGGGCCAGTCATATCTACGTCAGTCGATAAGGAGTTAAATCTATTTTCTAAAGAAATTTCTTTTGGCGGTGATTCCGATGAAACTTATTTACGACGAATTTTATTTAATTAAAGTCATTAAAAAGGTCTCACGGACACAAAACAAATTACAAACGTTTTGTCAAGAGACGTACAATAACAAATGTCTTAAACATTATTGTATTCATATTTATCTTTAGAAACTAAAGGAAAAATGTAAATCATTATCATAAAACTGTTAATTACATTTGTAAATGCATTGTAATGAAAATATGCAATCTAAAGAAAATGCAACAAAGTGCATTGGGAATTTTAATTGGCATAATTGAATCTATTCGGTTTATTCCGATCGATGTGTGGCTTTAATTATACCGACGTTGAATAATTTATTTAATAGTATTAAATGGACTGTGGGGTGATAGGAGTAGTGAATTAACATCTAATGGAACGATATTGGTTATTCAGTTGCCGGTTAACGCGTTGCTTGTACAAATTATTTTATTACAACTTTCTATAAATTTATCTATTGCGCGATTTATTTGATAATAATAGAAATAAGATTAAATTTGTCTGATAAATATTATTATTAAAAGTCGTTGGAAATTCTTAGTAACTTCGTTTTTCATTGATGAGTCGATTTCAATGACGAAAGACAGTGTAGTAATAAGTTTTATTATTCATTGCAAATAAAAAAGTAATATCGTGTTAACTTTATACGAAAGGTACTACGTGTGAAAAAATAGCTTAAGCATCTATGAGACATCTATAATTTTAGTAAAATTATAATTTTAAATTACATCGATTATTACAAAAGATGTCTCAAAACATAATCGAATACTATAACTGCAAAATAAATAAATGTCTTTTACATTAATGTGCATACAAAATATATTTTTTACAAATGAATTATTATAAATAACTTTTAAATTCATTTGTTTTAATTAAAAATTAAATTTAAATTAATATACAAATAATACAAAACACAAATTAGTATTTAAATTAGTCAATTAAAATTAAAAATAACCATGTAGGCGTTATGATAAGACATGATTCATTGTGTCTGTACTGAATAGTTATTGATAAAGTTTCCGGTTTAGAAAAAGCATTGTTATTTAATTAAACTAGTTTTCATTTCCGTTGTTTAATAGTATTGATAAAAAGTAAATGTTACATTAGACGTCATTCTCTTCAATATTTACATATGTATGTTATTAAAACGTCTAGTATAAGAATTTTATTAGTGAACTAACCGTCGACCGCGATTCCAACCGCGCGGAATTACAAAAAAAAAATAATTAGTAGCCTATGTGTTCTTCCAGACTATGTTCTATATCTATACCAAATTAGCCGTTCAGCCGTTCTGGAGATACCTTCAAACAAATATTCATTTAAACATTCACATTTATAATATTAGTAAGAAGTAAGATTAGTAAGATACGATAAATTCCTATTCAAAGTTTAAAACAGAATACGAGTTTTAATGTAAAAATCTTATATGAAAAAGTACATAGCCAATTATTGAGCGTTGTTAAGAAAAAAATATAGTGAAGTTGATTAAAGTTTTAGTTAAACATATAAAATAAATAAATGCAATTTGTTTGTAACTCAAAAGCATATTTTGGTTTATGTAGGGTTGTCAAAAAAACAAGAAATTCCGCCAGAAACATTACTCAATTGTAATACATGACAATTTCGTTCTTATCGTTTGTTCCAAACCTCAATGTTTTTTAATTTATTTTTCTAAGTTTATAGTTGGCTAAGTATCAAAGGAGCTATAAATACCCTGTTAATATTGAATAATAAATTATAATTGCACATTTGCGTTTAAACTTAGTATTAATTTATTGAGAGCCTAATTAAAAATAAATGCATTCACATTACTAGAAGCAGAATGGAGAAAAAATGAAGTTTTTAAGAGGTAATTTAATTAAGGACTGCTAGTAATACTAAGAAATTATGTCGATGAAAATAATGGAATTCCATATAAGAAAAACAGAAATAAAAAAAAAACCAGTGTTTATCGTCTCAACAAAAATGCATGACCGAAAATCTCCAAGAAGGTGGATTTTAATGATTATTTAAATAATGCAATGCTTTAAGTTCACAGAGTATAATCTGTGGCACAAAGTGACAGTTTTTTTACTCGTTTAAAAAGGTATGAGTATCGCGGGAGCGCGACACGGCTGTCCCAAAAGCTAATTAGAATCCCGTATCCGGCTTGTTTATTCTCTAATTAGCAAGTGGCTCATTAGAGCTACATCACTAGGCTAGAGAGAGCGGGCCAATGCTTCATTCGTTTTAATTATATACACTGCTTCTTGTCTTATAATTACCGGGCACAATTAAGGGACAACATTTTAATGCTTATCTTGTATATAATGGCTGTTTACAAAACGAATTAACGTTCGCTTCGGTTCTGTTCGGAAACTTTATTTACTTCAGCTTTTTCTGTACGCCTTTATCATCACATACTTTGGTTTTAAAGGAATACCACTATAATGATAGCTCTATTTTATTATATTGCTTAGCAACGTCGCAAAAGATTTTTACAATAGTCATCTATACTAATATTATAAAGAGGAAAGATTTGATTGTTTGTTTCTAATGGATAAGTTCCGAAACTACTGAACCGATTGGAAAAATTCTTACACTGGTGGTAACCTACGCTATCCCCGGTTGACATAGGCTATAATTTTGCTAGATTTAATTTTATATATGCGCGGGCGAAGTCACGGGAAATAGCTAATTATTAATATTGCAGCCTATCATGCTTATTGTTTTTAATTTACAATCGCTATCTCTGATGATTTTAAGGTTTTTTTTATCATTGTAATAAGATTTGATAAATGTAATTTATTACATTTTTTGCAAAACAATATGTGTCGTGTAGGCCTAGTATTTTGTTGCTTTATTAAATGAAAGATATTAGTGATTTTAATTGGCATAATACATCACTTTCATGCTAGTTAGTGTGTTGTGTTGTTGCTGTCAATTATAATATATTGTTTAGTCAGCCATGTTGTCGATTGGGCCGTTGAGGCCAAAAATTCCATGTATCAATTAATGGTTATGTCGTCTCCGCCATTCGTGAGTAACCAATTAGTAAATTATTATAGGAAAATAAAAGTACATCTTGCAAATTACACTATATTTTTATATCATTTATTATGAACTTTTTTTTGAGCGTCGGTGGCTCAGGAGTCAAACACTTGACTTGCAATCTGCAGGTCCTGGGTTCGAATCCCGCCATGTACCAATGTGATTTTCGATTTACATATGTACATTTATCCGACGTTCTTACGGTAAAGGAAAACATCGTGATCCAACCTGCACATATCTAAGAAGAAATTCAAAGATATGTGTGAAGTCAACCAACCCGCACATGGCCAGCGTGGTTAAGTATGGCCTAGTCAACCCTAACTTGGGGTAGGCTCCGAGTCCCTCGGTGGTGACGTATAGTGAGCTGATGATGATGATGATGATTGTTAATAATTTATTTTGAGTGCGTATGTGTGTGTGTTGTGTGTATTTGATGTGTGAAATATAATGTAAATAAAATATTAAAGTGTAATAGAATAACAATAAATAAATAGGTACACTACACACAATTTATACTCTGTAATAATATAATAAAGATTTTTGTCTACTACTAATAATAGCACATCCTTATTATCATCCTTAGCTTACTGTATACTGTAACCCTACCCTACCCTTAGTAAGAAGTGACACCTCCTCGAAATTAGACCGATTCTAATTTTTATTTTAAACCAAACCTTGTACGAAGAAGCTTACGATTATCGTATTGTTAACGCGTAATACTCACTTTGGCTCCGCATCGCTTACTGTGTGCCTTTAATATTCAAACTCTTTCGTATCTAATCATTCGCTCCGGTTTCACTTGTTTTTTTTTTAAGCATAGGAATAACAAATGAAATAATAGCCTAAATAACTGTCTGCTAGTCTTCTACGACTGTTTTTCGTTAAAAGAAACTTTAGTAGTTTTTCCGTGTATCGAGATAAATCATTTTTTCTCATTATGATATTAGCATATTCTATATAAAGATAACAATAGCTGACACAACATGGAACAGGTTGATGCATTTGCATTAATTAATTTTAGCTAATTAATAACCTGTTTTAATTAACGATGCTGTTAGGACAATTTAATCAGAGCTGATTGGTCCAGCGGTAGCCGGTATACTGGCCGGCGTGAGGTTTCACCTGCTATTATTAGATTTCGTTTAATTATGAATTTATGACAAACATTATTTGCGAAAATCAATTTATCGTACTTCGTTAATCTACACTTAATTATGAATCGGTGGAAAAGGGGAAAAATATAAACAGTGTGGAATTGTTTTTTTTTATAGAATAAGGTAAAATTCGCATCAATCGAAAGAGTTTATATGTCAGAACAAGTTTTTTTTTTAATTTACACTTAAAATATTTTAGTTAGGTTTTTATGTGGCAAAAAACATTGCTGTCCATTCATATTATGTATTTAAAAAATGTAACAGTATAATAAATAGAGACCTAGAATAATATTATATAGAAAATTTTTTTTTTGTTAATTTCAGTCATGAAGCATCGATTTTTATTCTTGTTGAATTTTTATGATAGTTTAATTAATTATTCATAATATTATAATAAATAGTTGTTTTAAATAGTCGTGATGATACTCCACATTTAAAGAATTGCAGACACACAGGGTTAACGGGCGCACTAATTGCTCCCCTACCCTGCCGGTCTTCTCTTCACCGCTCCACAAACAAATTAGCTAGAGAAATGGATGTCGACGCTGCGTTAGGGTTTTCGCTTAAAAAATCCTAATTACGATGTTACGTTCCCTTGTTTCATTCATATTTTTTTTCAATTTAATGAGTATCGTTTTAATGTTGTAGTTATCTTATATTTTGTAATAAATTGACTTTTGATATTATGTCCTTTAGCAAGATCTCCCTATTCGCGGGTTACGATTCAAAAATTTGCCCCGATCAATTTGTGGGATAACAATTTGTATGGAACCGTTGAGTTACTTTCCAAATTTTCAAATAAAAGTTAATTTGGGATAGTACAAAGGCACTCAATTTTTTTTAAATAATACTTTTATGGTTACTATTCTACGTTTGGTAACAAAAGGCGGAAAATATTCAGATTTTGTCAACATGGTAACACCTGTAACAAATACTTGTTTTATAAAAAAGCGAAGCGATAATGAAATGCAACTAATTTAAACAGGATATGCCGTCGGAAACCGTAAATAGAGATATATATTGCCGTGAATATTTGATTATTTTTAAGCGCGAATTTTGAATCCGCGGATAACGAAATTGCTAATAATCAGACTTTGTATATTATTAAAAGTTTTCTCCTAATAACTGTAATTAACAGTATTACAAATGTAATCATATTATTGAATAATAAATATTTTAATTGAATGTTGTCAAATTGAATAATAAATGAAGGAAAAAAATAATGATTTATCAAATTCTCATAGTAGATTGTGTTCATAAATAAATATATATTAAAAACGTCAGTTTCCATTAAGATAAAATTTATTCTAACATTTACCGTTATATTTCAGACATTAATATTTGCTAAGAATGTTTAATAGTTAAATAAATATTTAAAAAATAAACAACTTCTGCTGAAGTTGTAAAATGCTTTTTAATAATACAACTGTTATTGAATTATTCAAACTTTCGTGAGACATTATACTAAACTGATATAAAAACGGCTAAATACACACGTATATTCGTCCCGATGAAGGGCCCACGATGGGCTCGAAACTAGTCGGCGCCGCCACCGGACGAATATACGTGAGTGTTTAGCCGTTTTTATATCAGTTTAACATAACTGTTATTAAGCATACAAATAATAACGGACTGTCCGCAGAATCATTATTTACTGGTCATTTTACTTTTGATGTCTTACTAATATTATTAATGCAAAAGTTTAGATGGATGGATCGATGTTAGTTAGAAGGTATCTTCGGAACGTCTAAACGGATCTCGATGAAATTTAGCACAGATTTTAAAAATAGTCTGGAAGAACACATATGCTAATTATTATAATTTTTAATTTCGTACGAACAGATCAACGGGCGACAGCTAGTTAACCTATAACTTAATATATTGCGGTTTAAATATTAAGTAATTGTAGTGTGTACGAACCCTAAGGGATGTAGGGTCGCAAGTAATTAGGTTTCTGTTGGGGCATGTTTTTCAACGACGTCGCCTCTTCCTCTTGTTACTCATTTAATTACCGGCGACTGTCAGCGCCCGTATTCTTGCATAAATACGCGGCCAATGTCTTCATTTAACATCATTCGTGGTAAATTTAATTATACAATGATAAGATTCTTCAAATTAACTTGCACGCGGAGATGTATACTACATACAATAATTTTAATGTTTGGGATCCGAAAACTATGAGAACAGAACTGTGTTACGATATTTTGATAAACAAATCGAATTTAGAAATCAGAAGTTATCTTAACTGACCATAAATTCTCAGTATTAAATAATAAAAAACCTAAACATGTTTTATATTTAATATTTACAATATTTATTAAGATTTCGTGAGAAAAAATCAAATGTCTCTTGTTTTTCCCACGTTTTTGTTCATAAAAATATTTTATATAATGCTAGTAAATTCGATTTGCCTGCATATTTATGTATACTGTTAAATACTTATTTAATGCTATTATATTTGATAATTAAATTATTAAAGTAAACAAGTATTTGTATTAATATCATTGCATAATGATAATTAGCACGTTGTGTTAAAGTTCACATTTTTTCATTTTTATTTGTAATCAATCATATATACACTAGCTGTCGCCCGCGACACTGACCGCGCGAATAAAAAAAAAAACTTAACAAGTAGCCAATGTATTCTTCCAGACTGTTTTACATCTATGCCAAATTTCAGTTAAATACTTTGAGGAGTTCCGGAGGTACTTCCTAAGAAACATCATCTATTTATCCATCCCAACATTCGCATAAATAATATGAGAAAGATTGAGAAGCAGTGACGTATGACAGTTTTCAATTATTTGACTTAGTAAAAAATTATTTTTTAATGAATATCTTAAGGTACCAATATGACATTAATTTCTTTGTAACCCATTACTTTCCTAGCTGCTGTATTATTAAATAGATTTTCCGTTTTACTTCGATGATTAGATTATTTCTCTTTTCGAATGTCATCCGCTTCGATAGTACTCGGTTAACATTTTGAAAATAATTGAATTGAAACGGTATCAAAGGTAGAGAATATGACACAGGAGCACATCCAAAGCACGTAATTAGAAAGTCGTTTCGCATACTCCACTCATTAGGCGCGTCCCGTATGACAGTGTGCGATAACCCGCAGTGGCGTGACTAATGACGCAGCTCTGATATATTTGTTTGTCAATACTGCGACCATCCGACGGTATAGCATTCGCGGATCAATACAACTATCTTACTTCTTACTAATATTATAAATGCTAATGTTTGAAGGTATCTCCAGAACTGCTAATAATCTTGCTTAAATTTGACATATGTAGATGTAGAGCATACTCAAATGTTTTATAACCTCTGCGCAGACGGAATCGCGGGCGATAGCTAGTAATTCATATATCGTTAGTATTGATTATTATGCGTTGCTAGGATAGTTATAATTGATTGATTGTTATAGATGTAAAGTAATGACTACTGTTACTAACCAATCTTGGTAAGCAATTGCACATTCACGCACGATGTCACAAAACAATCGATCTATTCGTTCCATATGTATTGCTAGCTGTAACCCGCGACTCCGTTCGCGCGAATTTAAAAACTTAATTAGTAGCCTATGTGTTCTTCCAGGCTATGTTCTACATCTATGCTAAACAGCGAGAACCATGCAGCCGTTCTGGACCTTACAAACATCCATACATTCATTCAAAGATTTGCATTTATGATATTAGTAAGAACGATTCATGTTACTAATTCATGACTAAATAGCATTTCGTACTCTATTACGAAGTTTTTAATTTCCTTCCTAAGTTATTGATAAGTGTATTTACAAGATTTATTTACAATTAATCTTCTAGTAAGATTATTAAAAAAAAATTATGTCCTCGTATTTATTGTTCCTCCTAATGACACTTTTTTTGTACCAACAGATGTAAAGTTATGACATGACATTTTTAATACAGAATCAGTCGTCCAAGAACATGAAAATAAGTCGTTAATTTATTAAATTACAAATTGCTAAAATTCCCGAAACGAAATTCGTACACGAAAATTTAAATTAGTACCGTGAAATTTTAAACGCTAATAAAAGATTAAAGTGAAGGAAGCACTCAAATTATCTATACTTCCCGCAATTAAACTTGAATTAACTAACAAATAGGACAGTGTTAGAAAATAAGACTACATTATGACCGTCGCGAAAATATAATTTTGAACTATGATAAATTTTGCACTTCGCTGTACAAAATTTTTGAATTAACATTTTGTACTTATGCTTTAAATTACCTAAATTGTGAAACCCAAAAATAATTTTCAAGTACGACTTGTTACAGGCCAAAGTTTTCCAAATATACAAACTAAATTATCAGTGAAGGTTTTTTACTCGTAGAGATAAGTAGGACGATCTTCTAATGTTGTTTAATACCCATACTCATACTTATACTCATACGAATACTCATAATAATACTCATACGAATACTCATACTAACACTCATACTAATACTGATACTCATACTGATAATGAATTGTGATAGAACACATATTTAAATATTTTAGGATACGTATCTGTAATCGAAAAAACTATGAGTCCAACATCGAAACGCAAACAAAAAAAATTTGGCTTACAACACTGAATATGTGATTTCTAGGATAAGATATTCTTTAACGCTATAGGCTTCCATTGCGTCGATTCTCGTACAAATTCTTGTCATCCTTTTCTTTATTATTTGTAAAAACAGAGATAACAGTATTCATATATGTACTATTTTAATCATGCATTAAACTTATATAATTCTATAAATAATATTAACATATAATTAGAATATTAATTGGGCAGTAGGTACATAATACTGAAATAAATTTAAAAAATAATTAAGGTAATTTTGGAGGAAGGTGGAGGAAACAATATTTTCGATCGATTTCATCGTCTCCCTAATTGGTCTTACGCCGGCGGCTCGAATGCAAATACTCTGTTATTAGGCAGGTTAATTAAAGAGTTATCGGTCGTAATTAACCCGTTTCGGTACAGTTCGTGTGCCCATGGCTCGTATGAAACAACACTAATTAAGAAATTCCTCCTTCATTACCTCAATTAGATTTATTCACGTCTAGAACTAAAATAAGCATACGCTTCGACTTTTCAGTTATTGATTTTCGTGGGAGACTCAAAATAACAAGGCCAACATCTTTGTTAATTCAAACTGTAAAATTAAAACTACACGTTTAAGATGATTCAAATATTATTTTGAATTATATTTTGAGCAAATAACTGAAATGTAATACAAATATTATTTTACTAGCTTCGACTCTGTCCGCGCGGATTTAAAAAAAAAACTTAAGACTATATTTTACATCTGTGCAAAATTTCAGCGAAATCCGTTGAGCCGTTCCGGAGGTACCTTTGAACAAACATCCATCCATCTAAGCATTCGATATTAGTAAGATAGTAAGATGGTAACGTCAGGGCCTTGAAGCGAATGCTCTCTGAACTGCATTCTAGAGCAGGTTGTATTATTATGTGTTGTCGTTCAAAGAATCGACACTACGTCGACTCGAACATAAACGAGTTAAAAACAAAGAAATATTTTATCAGTTAAATTACTTAAATTTTTAAAAGTCCATAACGATAAGATAATGTCACAAAACGTCGGAACTCGTTAACAACGAAATTAACTTCCGATAGTAGTCAAATGTTGTTCAGGTAAATGAATGGAATGTCTGAAATGCGATTTGGTGAGATAGGCTACAGTTTCATGTACAATCATCAGCATCAATATGTATATATTTACAAAACTTTAAAATTTCTACAAGCCTTCAGTTTCAAAAATATGTATACATGTATCAATAACAACGTGCTGCGTGCAAGCCAATATTTGAAACGGAAGACAAGTTTCTGAACATCTGTAAGAGTATAAATGTTTATGCAGCTGACTGTACCTATAATTATCGTGAATTTTTTGCCTTTTTAGATAATGTACTATTTGTATTTGTAATTTGGCTTTGTATTCCGATGAATAAAAAAAATCTTAATTAAAGTAATTTTCGTTGAAATACAGTATGTGCGTTTTCTATGTCAATTTAAAATCTTAATATTTCTCAAATATTTAAGAGGTTGTAAACTTATAGAATAAAAAGTGTATGTTTATTACAACTATTTTTTTTTAATTTTTATTTATTAAAATATTAGCAGATTTAATGTAAATTTACTAATATTTCTTTTACCATTCCAACTAAGCTCTAGGCTTGTGCTAGGATATGGTTTACGACAATAGTCGAATGGCGGGATTCGAACCTCCGACCGTGTAATCGGAAATCCGTATCCTAAACCAACTATGAGCACTTTCATCAAGTAAATCCTTAGTTTCGATAGTTTCGATTCATTACATATAATTACATTAAAACTAATGAGATAAATGATAAGTTTAAATATAGTTTAGTATATAAACACGATAAATGGAATAAACATTTATAAATTAAGTTTCATAATTGTTATATTTAATCATGCAATTAAATATTTCATTGATAAGAGATATAATGTATTTAATTTATCGTTCTATGTGCTGTTGTCTTAATTACATTGACGTATATTATTTACATTCCTTATCACATTTAGTTATCTCTCTGAATATATATAATAGAGAAAATAACAATGTTATTATTTATGTTTAAAAATATAATTGGATAAACCAATCTAAAACGAATCGATATAAGATATTGATTCGTCATTATCAGCTCACTGCGTCCCAACTGAGGAGCTGGAAGCCTACTCTAAGTTAGGGGTGATTAGGCCATAGTTAACCACGCAGACAACGTGGTTGGTTGACTTCACACATATCATTGAAATTCTGCTTAAATAGGCAATTGATTCATGTTCCTTAATGATTAATAGTTCACTTGTTATATTTTTCAATTCAATATAAAGGAAGTTTATGTTGGAGTAAATTATGTTATGTAGAAGAGTAGCAAAGATTAGACTGGAGTAGGACCATTTTTAAAATACGGCTAGAAGTCTATCACTAGTCGCCTTCGTTTTTTTTTATAAGATAAACGAGCAGTGAGAACACCGAGGTGTTCATCGACGCCATGGACATCTGCAATACTATTAAATAAATACCGTTGTAATCATTAAAGTCAGAAAGGCAAGAATGAAATTGGTAAGAAGAGATATTGATAACCTCCGATCTCCATTATCATGTTTGCATCAACTAAAGTTTCAAGTGCTTGCCTATCATCGTCTCCTCGGAGCTTTTTCAATTTCAACGTCGATATGAAAAAAGTTAAACTTTTTACGGGCACTTATCTAAAGACGGTCACAGCGCCTATGTCACTAGACAGTTATGTATTCTTATCTACAAAACACTAATAAACTTGAAATATGTAAACATTAATGAGCTTTTGTTATCACTGAAGATAAGTTTCTTCAACTAATTAAGCTATGTAGAGTGATTTATCATAATTGTTTAAATTATCTTGTTTTTCGTTAAATTTAAATTCCATTTTTGAAAATGGAATTCAAAATATTTAAAAACGACAACATTTTTTTTACGCTTATTTTTTTCTGGTATTCAATAATTTAGGCCTATTTATTTCTCAAACTGTAGAGATGGCGCATCAAAAAATGAGGCCTTCCATTTATTGGCTATTTAGCTTTGAGTGTTCTCAAAGTACGACCAAACTTCGTAACGATGCCATCGGTTAGCGAATTTTATGCAAATTCTGTCAACTTAACATTAAGTAGGGGAACAAACTGCGTCCACTTTTTACTACTTTGGTTTCGTGAGCCGCATTTTGTATGGCCAATTTTTTTGTACTGTTTTGTACAACCAATTTTTGACAGTACTCCGTTGATTTTATAAAAAGTAATAAAAAAAATAAAAATCATTTCGAGATTTGAAACTAGAAGCAAGAAACTTTTCGTAATAATCTTACTAATATTATAGATGCGAAAGTACAGATGGATTGATGGATGTTTGTTACTAGGTATCTTCCGAACGGTTATGTGCAAGTGAAATTTGGAATAGATGTAGAACATAATCTGGAAGAACCAATACTTATTAAGTTATTTAGATAAGTGTGTCTGGCGACATCTAGTACGTGGATAAATAACTATCTGATTTTTCCGAAATGCGGTAGTTTATTGACATTTAGATGTCATGTGAACCCAAAATCATCGTTAGAAATTTCTAGCAGTTCTTAACTACACTATCATTGTGAAGATGAAAATATTCATATTGACGTCACATTATAAATATCTACAGATAGCTGTTGTTTATAAAAAGAAAGCCGCGCCTACATAGAGTCACAACGAAAACGACCAATCAAAACTATACAATCGTATGTTTTGTTTGACCCCAAGTTCTTATCAAATGAATGAAGATTTGTTTTCGTTCTCCAAGTAGGCGCAAGTTAGTATGATCTGGATGTATCTTTATTGTTACGAACTGTTATAAATTAATGTCACAGTTGACACGCGCTATTTTTAAATGCGTATTGACGTAAAGTTGGAGGTCGATAGCGGAATATCAGGCGAGCAAAATAATACGTTAAACTATAAGATATGGCGTAGTGCTATTTAAATTAATCACTCACTTTTGATATTACGAAGTCGGATTATATTAATGACTTATGGGAGCTGTGTTAAAATATGGAAAATCAAAAATGTCGAAAGTAACCAAAGTTTGATGATCACAGAATTAAACTATTATGAAACAAATAGTTTTGCAATTTTTTTAAATAAGTAATAGACTCGAACAAGCGACAAACGCTTAAAGTTTTGTTCTATTTATCATATTTAATTACTTACGTTTAATTTTATTTATTGTTGATGTGTTTTAAGAAATAATTTTGAAGTATTTAGTAAAATTAAATAAATATTTATTTTTCATTCATTCTCTTATTTGGTTGGCTGTAAAAAATAAGCTAAAACTTTATATGCTGTCTCTTAGTGGGTGGAGCTAAGCGACTGGTTGGAAAAAATTGCACGAAAGAGGTTTTATTGCGTTCGCAGTATTCGAATGTAATCTGTGACGTTGATTCGCAACGAGGTTAATACCCTCCTCGCAGAAAGTGCTCATTTCCTCTGATGGTGAGCACTTCATTCGCAGAGTAGCAAACACGGCCGTGTAATGAACGGGCACCGGGCACCGGGCATTGCGTCCAGCACGGCAATTTGAACGTTCAGTGGGCCGGCGCGCACCAACTGCCCTCGAAATTGCTATACCGCTCTGCCCTAAGTAATCATTACCTTCTTGACGTGTGTGACAATAATTATTTAGATCCAACCTATTAATAAACAAAAAAAAATAATATTTTACTCTTAAAATATTATTTTTTTGTTTATTAATAGGTTTACAAACATCAATTCCAAATTTGTGACTAAAGGAGTTTAGATTATTTCCAAAATTAAATACGTCACATAATTGAAAATAATAAAACACTTATTGCTTTAATGATGATTTGCCAAATAATTACCAATGTATTATGTAATACATAAGTATTATATAACGCATGATTCGAGACTTTATAATCTAATAATGACTTATCAATTAATATATCAAATGCTTTGTTCTATGCGTTGTCAAAGTATAGCAAAGTAACCTTATGGTAAATTAAAAACTACAACCATAAAAAAGTATGTTCAGCATTCCACGTACCATCAAACAAGAACAATTAAATTCTAACGGGAACATAACACCAACAATACGATTACAGGCGACGCGGCTTTGAAAAAAACGCTAAACTGTCGAAAGAGTATATGTATGGAAGCTATGCATTTCAAAGCGGACTGTTGGCTTGTGTATGCGCTAATGATTGTTACCGTGCAGTGTCGACTTTCAATTTAGCAGAATTAATAACACCTCAACTCGACCCCTTTGCGAAACAAGTGTCGAGTTTGCAATTTTATTGCATACAAAGACAACTCTACATATGCATTTGTGTTAACACATATTGTCATCTCTGACATTTCCTTTGAAAAAACAGAGACAACATTATATTATTGGAGTTGAATTTGGAGGTTAGGTCACACGTGTGTACTTTTGACATGTTGTGATGATAAATCGTTTTTAGTAGAGCAATAAATAATTGGTCACGTATTTGTTGTGTTCGATTTAAATCACAATTCATTTGTCGTTAGCAGAACCAGTACATAAAATACAAATAATCGAATTGTGGTCAAGCGCTAGCTTATAAAACGTAAAAAAAAAGAATTCAGTAATTCCGTACGTGAAAATTTCTTCTTGACCAAAGATAGCGGCTATGTTTATTTGCACAAGCATAGAAGTATAAAATTAAACTTTCATTGGACTTTATTTAATTTTTACCGTCTTTTACTATTCGTTGATTTATTTTTAATATTCATAGCGTCAATTCTAGGCGTTATGTAAATTCTATTTTATTTTATTATCTTGGTTATAAATAATAATAGATTTTATTAAAAATACAAAATTACGATTTAATAGTCATTTCCCTTTCGAGTAGGACGATAATTAATTAATGCTTTGACGCTATCCTTAGTACGTCAGTATTTAGGATTGGTGGATTAATAACGAACATTTCCGGGAACTAGTCGTCGGCTACGACATAATATCGACGTTGTTTATCGGCGCTGTATCTATCTGTTCGTCAAACAAGTCGCCGGCAGACAGGACGTCGTCCAAATTAGAACGCTAACCCGAGCATAGGGAGCCGCCAATTTGCGTTTCGCCAGCACCACTGCGCTATCCATCTATTATTGAAATGAAGTACGTTGGGTTCCTTTCATTTTATGTTACACGAATTCTGAGTATTGATAGAAATATTATTCCATCAAATAATAATAATAAAACGATACACTCTCGTTTGGTAGGCAAGGATTATAAATTTGAATCATAAATGAATAAAACGAACATATAAAAATATTAATAGTTTAGTTTATAGGCCCATGTACTTTTACAATAACAGTAGTAGATACTAAC
This sequence comes from Papilio xuthus, assembly GCF_000836235.2. Classification (NCBI taxonomy): domain Eukaryota; kingdom Metazoa; phylum Arthropoda; class Insecta; order Lepidoptera; family Papilionidae; genus Papilio; species Papilio xuthus. The sequence continues at coordinate 3,516,849 of NW_013532534.1, read as the reverse complement.
AACAACATCTGTCGCACTAATGGGCTATCTCGATGCAATACTACGACTTCTAAGAAGACAAGCGTAAAGTGGAAGTGATTCGTCTGTTAAATGTGGACTCCGGAGACCAAATTTTAGGCCTTTTTTATCATGACAAAAGAAAATGTTGGATACCTTTATTAAAAATCTGCGAAGGCTTGCTTACATGTTATTGTCTCCAGTCTCGCACAATGTGTTAGTTAAAAGTCAGAGGTGCCCGTGTGAGTGTGGAGATTCAATTAAGGCCGTGCATTCATCATCGAAGCCGACAAATGGCGCAGACTTGTTATGCCAACGGTTGTTTGAGAACTATTACGCGTCGAACCCTTACACTTTATTTTTTTTTATTTATCAAAAATGCAATCTTTTATAGGGGTCATTCTAAATTTAAACCCACGTAAATCAATAAGATTTTGCAATAAATATTGGGATTTTGTACATCAAATTTTTTTAATTTTTATTTCGATCCGAAATATGAACTATACGAACTATTCAGGTACCAGTTAGAAAAAACGTAATATTTCTAGGAAATAAAAAAAAGTTATTAAAGTGATTCGTGGAAATAAAAAATACTTTTTACTAGAAACATACCGATTGCGGCTGAAGTATCGGGCAAATTGAATTTCCTAGTATTTACAGAAAGCATTGGTTTAGAAGAATGCATAATGGCCGGAAAAATGTCAACCGTAAGTGTATTAAAGTTGGGGCTGCGCTGCGTGCCGCCGCTGATGTATGGCCGCGGTCGGCAAATTGAAAACAGTAGCAAATGGCCCGATCGCCGCGCGGTGCCTTCCACATTGGATACATTTTTTGTGAATCCTTTTTCTCACTATTTAGTAAAAATAATATTTAAATAATGAGTTTTGGTTATGTTTATTTAGAACCAGTAAGGATATTAATTTATTTATATATTAAAATAATAATAATGATAAACTAAAATATTTTCAATATAGTTGTGCTTTACTTTAATAATTACATACAAAGGAAAGTAGTTGTTTTATTGCAATTGTAATTTATATTACACGATATGAAAACAATGCGACCAATGTGGAACGACCCCTCCATTAGAATTGTATTCAATATAAAGCTCCGTTCGCGCAGAAAATGGTCGCTCAACGCGTTCGCTTAGGAAGTCCTACTTTAAAAATATATTGCATGATATTAATTTAAACTATTGATAAAACTCTACAGATTGTTCTTAAAGTTATTCTCTAACAATCTTTATAAATTTCATACTTCTTCGTATGTTTGTTTTTTTATCAATACGTCTTCCTGGAATCGATTTGTTTCCCTATACAATGTCAATAAAATACTATGAGTAACGTTCTTTATTTACGTAAGCATGCAATTATGTTTTATCAATGTATCAAAACATCACAATGTTATTGTTTCTACGTACGACTTGAGCAAATCTTATCAATACCAAGAATTACCATTCACTGTAAACAGATTCAACAGAACTCTTGTTGGGAAGGGAAAAGAAAACACCGCAAGGGGTGTGTGTCCCTCACAAATAGTTAGATTATATAAATAAGGCGCTCTGAACAGTTTAGGTGATAGCAATCTGCGGCCGGACGCAGGATGGGATCGTCTCGTTCAAATTGAGTGGGGCTTTACGTATTTTTTCCTTACAGTCCTCACGCAAATTTGACATTGTTTCAACCCTAACCAAAGGGCCAGAGGTTCTCAAACTTATATTTTATTTATTAATTTTAATATTAGTTTTATAAAAATAAATTAAGTATATTTATAGTTTAGTTTTGTTTGTAAAAAAATTGCCATGACATAACACTAACAATGAGTGTTAAATCAAAGGGTCTATTACGAATATTTGCGATATGAGTTTTTGCAACGTCATGAACAATATACGTTAAAATTTGTATGACATTTGTCGTTGTAGCTTACTTCCGTTAGGGTACAAATCTAATACAAATTTTATCGATGATGTTACCAATTTTTTTCTCACAAATTTTCAAGCTAGGCCATTTGATTTTATTATCATTCATCTCCATACTTTGTAACTGCAATGTGAAGCTTAAAATAAAAATAAGAGTAATCAAGTAATATGCTTGTAGGGTATCACTTTCAAGTAATTTTAATATGTTATTGGATTATAAGACGACGTTGTCGCTTGTAAGGAATATTCTGCGGTCGGCTTGCGGAGCAGTGTGGGTAAGGCGATATAGGCGGGACGCGTCATCGCCCACGGCCAACTGGCTAAAGTTACGTTTCTATCCAGTTTACTGATACGATACAAATTGAGCCGTCGACACTCGATACGTGTTAGTGATTTGTTGCTACATACTTTTAATTATTATAACGTCCTTCATCTTTATTTTTATACAAATCTCAGTACCATATTACATTTAAGCTATGTTCGTTATTATTTGGTTAAGGCTTGTCTATAGAAAAAATCGTAACAATTGGATCTTTTTTTAGTCTAGTCTGTTTCTATGTAAATGTAAAATTTTCGTTGAGAAATCCTTACAAAATAAGAAATGCAATCTCTAGAAAGAATCAAACGAATTACGGAGCATCAGTGTCCAATCCAAACGTTTGTAGCAGGGCATACGCACGAGCGGGGCTGGGGGCCAATCAGCCAAACTAGCAACACAGATGCCTATCTGTAAACTTTCACATTCAAAGATTTGTTTCTCGAGATTAAATCAAAGGCGAATTACAGTAGCGAAAAAGAAATATAGCGAGCGTCCGGTGCGGGCGGGGTGTCCCGCTGAAATTGCTTTTCAATCCCTCGGACTTTGGACTTGTAAAGAAGTTATTACCTTCCGAGGAGATAGCGCGGGTCCGGCGATACGGATATATGTCTTTTTCATATGTAATATTCCTTTTTCGCGTTTTATTAATGGAAAATGTTTCGTGGGACACTGCGGCCGGCTCTCGCCTACGATATTAAAAAAGCCTTTTTACAATACACACTGTATTTTCGACTGCCACCTTTTTGATAATATAAGAATAAAATATGTGCAATACCGGATTAAATTTAAACATTTTTGAATACAAAACAATACTTATATTACTTTTTACTGTATAAAATTTAAAAACAACAAAACTGGGTAGTTTGAATTATTAACAAAAAAAATATGTAATGAAATAGTTTTGACGTAAAGCCATAATAAATTAGTTATTAATATCAGCCTTCCCTATTGTAGTTAGTCGGTATTGTGTAGGTTACCTGTGTTCTCTGTCCGTTTAATAATGATGCCTACTCTAATTAAGTCCACTACACCAATGTTTGGAATTAATTAGTGTATTGTTTAATTGGCATCTCTTGTTATCTGTTTGTTTGGATTATTTATTCATTAGTGGTGTTTGTGACAGTGGCTGTTAAGGTATAATGTTTCCATGAATGCCTTTGTTTAAATAATTGTTATTTTAATAGACGACTCAATTGTTTTTTTTTGTGGGGTGACTTTTTTTTAGTAAAGAGATTTTGATACGAAATATAAACATGTATTTTTTTTAATTCAAATAAGTATAATGAAAATAAAAAGTGCTTATTTTTTATCGAATAATTTCTGACTTATTGAATAAAATTGCTTGCCCACCGTATCATTCAACTCATGTCATACACAATTAAAAATTGTTGTAAGAGAGAAGTAACCATGCGTTGTCAGAGACAGGGCCGCTGGTGACGTCACGCGCAGGGCCGCCGACAATGCGGGCCGCAGCGCGTGTGGCTTGATTACACCTGTCCGTCACGATTAATAGAATATTGTGTGTGATTCAAATTGAATTAGCCCACCATTGTGGAATTACCCGTGTATGTTTCGTACGGAGTATTGCTTTTGAATATTTAGTAGCCAATTTAGATCTAGTTGGCATTGTGATTTGACGGCAGGACAAATGCTTCTCAGGACGTTTGAGGATATAATAATTTGAATATTAAAATTAATAATAAAAATGTAGTTACAAGTTTTTTAGAATTGTTTTAATAGTTGCTCTATCGACATAATTCTATACCTTTTTATTGAAAAAAAAACAGACTATAATACAGTGGCATATATATAATCGTCGTTCGTATAATCATTATGTAAAAATCTTTATACACTGAATTTACAATATTAGTTTACCTGCATTTTTTATGGGAAAGGACTTTGTATTTATATATTTAATGTTTAAATATTTACCTTCGTTATAGACCCCCGTGGTTTTTACGGCTATTTGACCACGAATATGTTCCGTTGATGGTTCAATATTTGCTTGGCACATTATAAAACACGGATGGTTAGGCCGTCGATGTTTGGCCAGCTGTCGTACCGTACTTTAGCAGAACTTAACCGACTGTATGAATGAGTATTGGAGCCTAAACCATTTTTTATTTTATATTATAAATGCGAAAATTTAGATGGATGGATGCTTGTTAGAAGGTATCTGCAGAACGGAACAACGGACCTTGTTTGGCACAGATGTAGAACATAGTCTGGAAGAACATATGCTACTTATTGAGTTTTTTTTTTAATTCCGTGTACATGGACTCCCGGGCAACAGTTAGTAAGACAATATTTTAACTCGTAATAAATTTAAATTTCTCGTTAAGCATATTTTATATATAATAATATAAGATAAACAATTTTAATGATAATATTTCGAAGCACCCACGCTAGATAATAATCGAGGAAAGGCGTTAGAAGGATCGCGTGTAACAGTATACGCCTGTTAGACTAATTTAGGTGGAAGATCATCCTCGTAATTAATCCACTTAGAAGCAACCCACGCGGGAGAGTTGCTTTGAAACTGGATGCTTTGCTTGCCTCTTGCAGTTTCAGACTTCGGGCCTATTATCTCTCTTACTTGTAGTGTTTATTAAAGGTGTTTTGTTGCATGTAGACTGTTTAAATTCTTGTTTAAAGGGGTATGTTGTTTTTTAGATGAAGAGTTTATGGTTTTATTTTCATCGTGCGGTAATAAAAAAAGCGAAAATAGTAGTCTATGTGTACTCCCGGACTATGCTGTACATGTATGCCAAATTGTGGAGATACATTCTAATAAACATCCATCCATAAATCCAAACATTCGCATATATAATATCAGATTATGATGGCTAATCTTGCGTCATTATTTATTATGTGAAATAAAAAAAAATATAGTAATTAGTAGTTGAATATACTTTAATATATTTCTTTCTAAGCAATGAGTTCATACATTGATGTAATAGAAATGCATTTAATATTCAATATAACTGTCAAAGAATTATAGATCGTAAGTCTATATGCATAAAGAAGAAAATCGGTAATCACTTCAAATGTGGTATTCGTTCACACCATAAAGTGCGAGTAATGCAATAGCACTGTCACACAACGAGCTATTGTGCGAATGATTCGCTGCAAAATAAAAACATGCGACGACCATTTTTTGTGAACCCTACTCGTACGTATTAAATAGTACCTTTGGAGGGTACAACTTAAATTGTCTGATTAAATTCTTTCATAACAGAATTTGGAGCTCTGTGAATACTTGAATGATGAACCGAACGAACGATTGTTCGCGAAGTTGAATATTGACCATTATGTGTACATTAAAATAATAATACTTAGGAATAATTTATATTTTTTATGATTTACAAAGATCGTGTTATAACAATAAGTAGTTTTATTTCTATAAGAAGTAAAGTCTATTAGCACCATAAAAAAACTTCTACCTCGTCCGTGCGGTGTTTAAAAAACATTATAGTAGTCTATTCGTTCTTCTCGACTATGTCTTACGTCTTAGAAAAATTTGATAGAGATCCAATAAGCTGTTTTGGAAATCCATACTAACAAACATACATCCATCCAAATTTTCGCATTTATAATACTAGTATGCAAAATAATAGTATGAGTAGTATGTACAACAAAAAACAAAAACCATTAAAATAGATAATTAAGGTTCCGTACCTCATAGTAAAAAAACGTAACCCTTATAGGATAACTTTGTTGTCTGTCTGTCTGTCAAACCCTTATTCTCAAAAACGCGTGAAGATATCAAGCTGGATTTTTTTTGTAATTTTTAACTTTATAATGATTTATTAACGTCACACATTTTCAGGAAAATTGTATTTTAATTGGGGGAAATCAAATTTATTCGGTTACTAATTGCCAAGATCGAATCAGAGCGGTTGACATAGCTTCATGGTTTGGGACACGCATCATTATATTGAAATATCGGATTGATACCATAATAATTGTATAACTATTATTTTAAAACAAAATTAATAAGAAAACGAATAAAAAAAAATCTTTTCTTAAAGAAAAAACGTCACGGATAACTTTGAACGCGGACTGTATTATTAAATTGCTGCCATTACTTTAATTTGTAATACATTTGAACTTATACAGGCACGCACACACGCACACACATACACAAACTGTTTGTTTAATTGTATAAGTGTATTCATTTTTAATAATAAATAAATAAATTAAAAAAATGGAACGCACGCTTTTATTTACGTTTGATAAATATAAAATAAGGGCTGTATTAGTATAAATTAGGTATAACCAATGATCTGCGGTTTAATTAATAATTCTGTTATTCATTACAGTGTTATTTAGTTTTCCTTTTATGAAACTGACCAATTACTGTTAATTATTAAAAAGGGTCTTGACAGACAGACGGACGGACAACAAAGTGATATAAGGGTTTTTTTTCCTATGAGGTACGGAACCCCAAAAATGACAATGTGAACCCACATTATACTTACAATTATTGACGACTGGATTAATAAGCGACTTACTTAAGACTTAATTGCAACTCAAAGGCTTCAAGACAATTGCCTCTTTACATACGAAGACTTTCAAGAAGTTACTAATCCTCTTACACTTGAAGGCTTTCATTTACTTTTGTAATGCTTAATTGAATTTAAAAAAGCTAAATGTATTTTTGTTTACACTAGCTGTCGCCCGCGAAACCGTCCGTGCGGAATTAAAAAAAAACTTAATAGCATATGAGTTCCTCCAGACTATGATCTACATCTATGCCTAATTTCAGCGAGATTCATGGAGCTGTTATGGAGATATCTTGTAACAAACATCCATCCATCTATTCAAATGATCGTATTTAATATTAGTAAGATTGTAAAGATTTCAGGTTTTTTTACGTGTATAGTAATAGCATTAGAATATGGCAGGAATTATCCGAAATTAATAATATTTAATTAAGTATTCAAAACTTAACTTATCATACGCAATATATGTTAGCTACTGTTATTAAATTCTTAGTCATATTTATCACTTTAAGTCGCAAGTTATAATATAAAAAGCAAGAACAGAGATCTTATTATCTCGTCATAAGTATATGCAATATATAGACAGTCATCCAAAACCGCATAGGTTAGGCGTAGCACCAATAATACGTTCAATTAATTAGCTGGCCGAGTGACGCGTTCGATGCACTTACCTAATTAACGTCCCAGAACCGGGCCAACAATATTGCTGTTATTATAATACCGCTGGCTGCCACTGATTGACTCGTGCACTAACAATGTAATCTAATTGAAGTAATGACCGCACCTGCTAATAATAAAATATTCAATGTTCTAAATTCAAATACCAGTATTTTTAATTCAAGAGCAACATTTTAAATTTTTATGGCGTTATATCTCAAATATGCACAAATGTTTTAATTTTGATGAATCTAATTTTTTAATCACAATGAAATTTTAATTTTATTTCTTTTTTTTTAAATAAAAGTGGTTAAATATTTTTCGATTTAAAGGTCACTACTTAATTTGTTTTTTGGTTTTTATTAAATCAAGGTTATTAAAACGGTAATCAATAACCAGTCATTAAATTAAAATAATTGCAGAACAAGTAAAATACATTACAATCAATTATAATAACTACATAAAAATACAAAAAAAAAGTTTATATCTGGCAGAATTGTTACGAACCTTTTTCTGTTCTTTAGAAATAAAAGATACAAAAAATCATAAAAGGAAAAAAGCGTAGCATTCGAAATTCAAAGTTTCGCATTGCACTTGATACGTTTATATGAATGGTGTTAGATAATAAAAACAAGTCCTGTATATAATGTCAATAGCTCGCCGTGGAACAGCGAAATTTAAGAGGAACGGGGAGCAATTTAGCAGAAATTTTAATAATAAGTCCCCGGTATTTCTATTATAGCGGGCGGCGATCAGGTGGGGCGCCGCGAGGGGTTTAATAACTCACGATTAGCCTATTGGATTCGCTATGAATGTTTGCTATTTTTTCTCTATTGCCCCGCTGCACGTTTAAATGAAACGGAAATTAAAAATAGTTTGTTTGCTCTCATAACAGATATCTGTTGTTATTAAATTCCTCGATTAATTAATGGTCCGTATGCCCGCAAAACTTGCCAGACACGATAATGAAGATATGCTATTTGGGAATAACTGAAGCCCTTTGTTTAAATTATTAACGTCTGAATTATTAAATATATTTTGATATTTTCTGTTCTATATTTAAAGTTTGGTTAATAATATACAAAGTAATATTGTACCTTTATGGATATTTTAAGAAGGTAACGTCTTTTAAAGTAAGACTCACACTGTCTTTGTCATAGTTTCAATTTAAAATTTGTTTTTCAATGACCGAGATCTGGTAGTGACCGATGATTTAAACGTTACACTGACATGATATCAAGTTAACTTTTTAACGTGAGCCGTAATTAAAAAAGTGATATCGCGTAATGTGCAGTATGAAGTCTCCCTTCGTAGGGGTGATTTTTAATTATTAAAATTTCTACGCCGGCGGCTGACGTCGATATTACTTTGATATGGGGCCCTGACGAGATATTGGACTGCCTATTAAATACATACATACTGACGGTTTTTTTGGACTTATTGATTTAGTAAGTTGAATGTTTGTTTTTAATTTTATCTAATTGTTCTTTGTCTCTTATTAGTCTCGCTAAAACTTGAGAACGGCTGAACGGATTTATCTTATTTTGATCTTGAAATTTCGTGGAGTCTAGGGAAGGTTTACAAGGTGAGAAAAAATTATTTACTTTTCAAATCTTAACAGCACTGGAGAAGATCTGTTTCATATTTACATGTTCGTGTATGAAAAAGTATTTACATGAAGAAGTGACTTTTTGTTTTTTTTCTCATCGTAAGTTTCGTAAACAATTCCCAGCTACGATTGCGTAGTACAAAAGCGTCTCATACAAAACGTGGAAGCTATTTAAAATAATCCGCCGCATCTGTACAGTCCGCGGCTTCGAAATAATAGCGGAATGTTTTAATTTCCCTGCGAGTGACGGGTCACGTGTCAGCGCCCCCTGGCGGGCCTTTCGCAACTGTCATAGTCACTGCCGCGGACAATTAGGCCCGTTCACGAGATTAAACAAGAATACTGAATACTGCTCATGTTCATATTTTTATACGACCGGTTTTACTCGCTTGCAGTGTACACTAACGTCAACTTGATGTTTTTGTCTGACTGAGAATGAATGGAGACATGACAGATATGACAAGTTTGAGTTGTTTCATTCAATAGATGCATTCATTCATTCCCACGAACCTTACTAAAATTATAAATGCGAAAGTCAAGATTAATGGATGGATGGTTACGTATCTCCAGAACGGGTAAATGAATCTCCCTGAAAATTGTCATAAATGTAAAACATAGCCTGGGAGAAAACATAACCTATTGAATAAGTTATTTTATAACCAACGTGGATGGATTCTGGGGCGACAGCTAGTATTTAAATAAACGTTTATCAATATGATTAATGTGTCATAAGTTCTTTTTTTTGAATACATATAATATTATTAGGACAACAAATTTAAATGTAGCAAACTTTGTAAATATTTTTTCTTACAACTTAATCCATCCTATTGTCATCTTAATGAATGATTAATGTGGAATGTCAAGGCAAAAGTTACTTGGGTGTTTTATAACTTAAAAATTCTAGTTTAAGTTTAGACTTTATTGTATTTATTAACTTTTATTTTATATCTACTTTCAAGGTGACTGATAGATTATTGATTACTATTCACAGTGCGCTACAAATAATCTTGTCTAAGCGTTCAATGATTACGTTTTTGATTTGAAAAAAATAATTAAATAATCCTCGGGGCATTGCATTCAATTCGCACATCTCGTTGAAACGGAATTGCCTTACTTCAATTTGTGTGTGCGATTGCTCGCGGAGGCGCACGAGCGTAAAATTAACGCCGATTGTTAGTGTTATAATTTTGTTGCGAATGGTAATCCAGAGTGTGTCGTAAATCTCGGATTAGGAGTGAATGAATGATATGCGCGCGACCGTATGACGCCGTCTTAATTATTTTTCATTCAACCATACCCTAACAATTCCCTTAGTAATTGAATCAGTGTTTCTTATCGTCTTTAAATGTTTTGAATTATTTTACTGAAGCAATAACACCCTAAGGGCTTTTACGATTCGCGAAATTTATTGCTTCAGATTTAAAGCCACCAAGAAAAATCATTTGCGTATACGAAGAAATTAGTGTAAGAAATTATTTAAAAAGCAAGTAGAAACTTACACACAAGTGGTTAGTGGACAGAGTTTTACACATATAATAGTTTATTAATATAATGATATTCTAGAAATTTGTACAGGCCGTGAGTTTCAAAAGTTCTTATGCACGTATTTATCAAGACCATTTAATTATGGTCGGCAGCATACGGGCCGGTACTTGAATACTTTTTTTTAAAACCAAAAGCATATACAATTTTTTGGATCCTTGTAAATTTATACATATTAATGTAGCTGACTGTACATTGTTCTATACTAACTCTAGTCTACTATTTGTATTTTAATTTGTGATTTCTATCACAATGTTTACCATCTAACTGAGCAATCGCGCAGAATTTTCCTAGAATTTCTCGAACGTGCAAATAATTACGCGACATCATATTAATTAGCGTAAAATACAAACTACTGTAAAAAAATGTAATACGTTGGTTATTTTTGAAAGAGTAATAACCGATTTCAAATTAAAGTGGCACGTTTCAACGACGTTGCGACTCTCGCTCGAGGGTCAAAAGTCCTGCGCACACAATAGATGCATTGCGATCCAATTAAAATTAATTAGCCCCAGAACACACTCCACAGACCAAGGCAACAAATCAACGAAAGATACAAGCATGGATAGCGCGCTTGGATAAGGACATCGCGCGCTTCCTCGCGCTACTCAATTTTAAATTTTAATAAACTCACATATAATGTCGTTATTTCTTTGTATACTGGGAGCCAGACGACGTCGCATTTTTTACACATGTTCATTATGTAACTTTGTAATTAAGACTTTTTACTTTTTGAACACGGCTTTAGTTTTATTTAATATTCCGTACGGAGCGCATGTTTATTTGATGTTGCTGCGTTCAATTCTAAGTCCAATATTTAATTAGCAATTTTAAATTTCAATGCTGTTAATTTGTAAATTTGTTTGCTTGTAGATGTTTGATTTACCCTTCGTTCATTTTGTATATCTTTCTTTTTGTTTCTATGTTATGGATTCCTTGATTACTTTTTTACTAATTCAATATAACTATTTAATTAAATATGTTTCCAATGAATAACTAACAATTCTAAATGCATTTACCGTTGGTTTCTGACACCAATATCTCTATGTAAAACATCCCTGTCATTATCTTTGATAAAACAGAGAAAACAACATATTTCAAATGGTTATTTTGGTCTCGGAAACCCACGGTTTAGTCATATGTTTTGTTCATGTTCAATTTACTTGTTTTTACTATTCTGTGTCATATGTTATCGCAATTACTCATAACATGTTAAGTTTCATTCATATGAAAACTTTTTTGTTCAAATCAATTCGTTTTTCCTGTACTAATTATTATTATAAAGGTTATTTTGGTTTGTCAATTTATCTTGTGATGGGAGGAGACGTTGTTAATCATAATCAGAACGATTGCCAAAATAACTTGTATTTCTAGTGCGTCATGATTTATGGTGTTAGCATGTTAATTACAAAGCAACCAGTGTACGTTCAGCTTTGCCGGATAATTGACGTCTACCAACTTCTGAGTCTCTTATACTATTATAACTATGTTAAACAATTTTGATGCTTACTCGATTGGAATACGACATATTATTGATTGTCACTCAAGATCAGGGCTAGGTTTTGAGAAATGTTGCCAGATTTTACTCGATCGGAGATCATTGGATACTTATAATCAAGATTAGACTTTTATCTCTTTATGAATATCTTACTTCTTTCTAATGTTATAAATGTGGTTGTTTAGATGTATGTAAAGATGGGTGTATGTTTGTGTAGGTATCTGTAGAACAGCTGCTAGAATTGATATCATTGAAATTTTGAATAGATGTAGAACACAGTCTGGAAGGACACGTAGGCTACTTATTAAGTTTTTTTAAATATACGTGGACGGAGTCGCTGGTTATAGCTAGTACTTAAATAAATGTGTAATTGATTTTAGAATCTGTTCTGTTTTTTTTGATTAAAATCTTATATAACAGATACAGAGCATGCATCAAAATTATAGTTTTACGTGTAATAAATCATTCAGGTGTTTCTAAGTATAAAAATCCGAGCAATTCAATTAGTAGGAAAGCAGGGCGCATGAGGCGGAGGGCAAGGCCTAATAAACATAATATAAATAATCTGTGGCGATAAATCTGCAGCGCTTTATGGCAGGAGTGGGTTGTCACTCCGTCTAATTAGCGCTAGTGCTGCTGTGATACACGCAGTAAGCGATAAAGCGCTGAAGTCGCTGCGGTGATTTAAATCCCCTTTACTTCAACATCTTTCCTACGATTTCTTGGTAAACTTCGAACACTTATTAATGAGATTTATTGATTTCTAATGAAAAATATTATCGTATTAAGACTAATTTCTGGCAAACAATAAGCCTTTGTATTGGGAAAAAAGTCAAAAATAGATATTCAGTTGTCGATAAAATGATGAACATTTGTTATGTTTTATACTGTTGTAATGGAAGTTTGTCAAATTGGTGTAATTTAAAGCGCTAAAGCGGCTGTAGGCGGCCCCGTGTCGTCAAAGCACTCTTCATCAGGCTTAGTTAATTATGAGGACGTATCAGCTTTATTATAATTACTCATTTTAATGTTGCTGCGCCCAGCGCGCCGTGCCTCTACACTGTAACATTCTACATTACCTTTTATATGACATAACATGTCTGCCGACACTCTTACATGCTTTCTTATTTCTTTAATACCGCTGGAATACGACTTAATTCATTTAATTAAACATTTTTGTTAATTAAATTATATTACAGCATTAATTTTTATGCTTATTTTTTCAAAGCTTTAATCATTTTATTTGTTTATAGCGAAATCTAAGTTCACTTTGTTGAATAAAATTTTGCATTATTAAATATGGTTGAAGCTAAAGATTTGAGATATACAAAAACTTCATCTTTTTTTGACTATAGTTTGTAAGATGAAGTAAAAGTTACTCAATGCTCCAGAAACCATGGGTTTCTAAGACCAAAATCTCTATTTACAATATATTTTTATCTCTGTTTTGTCAAAGATAATGAGAGGGATGACGATATGTTTTATACTACGATTTTGGTGTTAGAAACCAACGGTATATACGCTAAAGAGGTTGTAATTCTTCATATTATCTCTAATAACATAACTTTACATAGGTACGTTTTTGTATGCGAATTTGTAGGTTGCAGGTGTTAGGTAGAGTCCGTTGATATCACTCGCACGCACCATTACCTCCATAATTTAATTAGTTTCGAGTGATCATTTCATTAATAGAGCGATATTTGGCGAGCCCTCCCGACCGTTCGCGGCTTTGTCGATTTTAATTAATCGCCGATAGGTGGACCGAAATGTTGGAATTCTTCATTAATTAGTCCGGCTCGAGATTTCTAATAATTTAATTAACGGCCCGGGTTAATCAGTCCGCGCGTCCCGTTCGGTATTCCTGTCACGCGGTGGCATTCGCGCCATCTCTGACGCCCAAAATTTTGTATACATATTCACAAGTACCAACATATACCAGCTTCATTAGGGAATTGATTTATTTTTGATTATACGTCCTTCCATCCATTTTTATTAAATTTAATCTATTATATAGTCCCTAGGACAACTTATATTATGCGGAGATATCATAAAGTACAAAGGTAGAAGAAGACCGTAGAAAGTATGGATAGATTATGTAAAAGAGGATAGGTGGAAGAATGGAGTGAATTCAAATTCCGATTGAACTGCATGGAAGAGTAGCACATATGCTCACATTTCGTAGGGTCAAGGGCTAGTGATGATGAGCCTCTCTAAGACTACTTTTATAAAATATAATACACATTATTTATGCATTTACTAACAAAGAAAGATAGCAAGAAGGATGCATTGTAAAAATGCCTTAACAACGATGAGGCTATTTGCTTTGTATACACATATAATGGTAGAGTCGACTGACTCACTTATAGGTATGTTCTGCAACGACTTCTGAGTAACGGTGGACAGAATTTTGAGAAAATTGCATGCCATTATATCGACATACTGCTATTTGCACTAAGTACCGGCCTTTCCTTGTTCAAGCAAAATAACATACAATCGCTGGTAGCCCTTTTCAAACAGAAATGTCATGTAAATTGTTGACGTTTGTTGCATAATGTTGGCAGACATGGAGGTCTTTTGTAATTTGACACGCATCATTTTCTTATCGTAGGCCCTTATTACTGTCATAAATAAACACGGTTTTTTTATGATTGTGACAAACGAATCGACCACAGGCATTGCACTTAGTTTCAAGCTGCAAACTATAGAATAGGTACTTATTTTTCGTTGTTGCTCAAGGTTCAATGGTACAATCAAATATTATATTAATTTAACAAATTAAGTTATCTCAAAACACCTTTATCCATTATTTAAATTAAGGTAACTTTCACCGTCTTTCAAAATAAACATAATTTGGTAATTCATTACTTACGATAAAAGCCATTAAGTCGTTTTAACATACATCCAAAATCGTACTAATTGTCTCATTTTAATTTTATTGCTTTACTTAAGCTTTAAACTTTATATAATCCTACTTTTTAAATGCCAAATCGCGGATAAAAAAATAATCGTATAATTACGTTATTTTTTCGATAAACTTTAGGCATGATCATTTTTAATCCAGTGAATGTTTGAAGCATAGAAGAAAGAAGTTATATTAACATAATATAGATAGATAACACGAAAATCTAAAGATTAAGACATAATATGTTCAGAGAACGATCCGTGATAAACCTCTATCTAGTCTGTCGGCGACATCAAAGTCTTTTCGAAGGAAGTTCCAAACAAACAAGGGATTATAAAACTCGCTAATATTTAAGTTTCCTGCCCTCTAACGGATACTACAGATTATTAAGCTCTTAGTACTATTAAGGTCCAATTTCATTAGACGATAGAGCATGCGGGGTGTCCCCGCATACGGGTTAAGGTTGGACTGTCATACTAAAATATATGGGCATGCATGCATTGCTACTTTGGGAGTCTTATCCTAAGTCCTAAGGAATGAAATGACGCACTTGGTAGTCAATGTTAAGCTTTAATATTAAAAAAAATACGGTAAAAGTAATTAATTACTAAAAAGCTTAAAGCTCAAACAATCTGACAGATTAATTGTTTGTGCCGCTTAAGCACCTTATAAACGAAAAAAAAGAGATTTTTTTTAAATTTCAATGCAAAAAACAGCAAACAAGGTAAAGTAAGAAAGTTGAAATATCATTGCCGTATGTTAAAAAAAATATATATATTATACAAAAACTTTGTTTTTGACTATTCCCCCTTACGTTAGTAGACCACGTGAGCTTAAAGTTTATTTTTTAATAACGTAATCTATGATTATAATTTTTTTATAATTCTATCGATATTAAGAACATATTTTAGAAGCAAACTCTATAACTTAAATTAAGTATGCGAATTGTGTATAAATCGAATGCAACAAATACAAATTGGCTTGAACCTACCGCTGGAGGATCCGATTCGAATTGAAAACGTGTATCACGCTCGTCGGCTAGTGATTACACGCAATTATCAACTTCTCTACCACGATTAGTTTCGCATGAATTTCACGAAGACCTTCCTAGACAGACTGCATTCGTAATCATCATTCCTGATGTGTATAAATACGTTTCTTAATTTAACATAAAAAATGAATATTGTTTTTCCATCACAATTAGTTAAATTATACACAAAACAACAAAGACGATGTTGCATATACAGATTGCAGAACTCGAATGGCATTAATATTGATTTAAAGAGTGTAGTAGTCACCGAAAATGACCGTGGTCGAAATTATAATAATACATAAAAAATATTTTTTTCTTCACTTCTCGTAACTAACTTCATTTTGTCTAATTTCACGGTCATCCGTTTGCGTATTTGAATGATTATTTAAAAAAAAAACCTGCACTAAGGTATTTCCTTAGTGAAAAATTAACTAACTTAAGTGCCTCAGTAGGAATACAGTTAGAAAATAGCGAGCTATTTTGTAGCAATAAAGAAGTGTCACCCTAAGCAACAAACGTTGCATGTAATGCAATCGCCTCTCTTGGCATTGTTCGCTCCGTCGACTGGGGCGCGGGGTGTAGTGTCGCGGGGTGCGGGCAGCGGGGACATACAGTTGTGTACAGTCAAAGGATTTTTGCTGATATGACTCCCTCGCTCGGCTAATTGTAATTAGACGGCTGCTGACATAGCACTTGCTTACATTACGTCAGCTTTCAATGCGAACGTTAATTATTGATTGTAGTTAGTAAACCTTATTACACATCATTGCTTAATTGAATGACATAGATTTGGAATTATGTACTTGTGAAATGTGGTAATTTGTAAGTTTGCAATGTACATAATATACTTAATATGTAAAACTTGCTAATAAATGTTAAAGTTTAGGTGCGAATGAAATCTGCACCAAAGATATAATATAATCTGGAATAGCGGTAGTATTTTAAAGCGTACGTAGTCGCGAGTGATAGCTAGTTCCAATGTCCACATGTGGGATGTTAGTTTGAGTCCGGAATAACCATTGCGTGAGGATGTAATAAACTTTGGTATAAAAACGTTACTAATACATGCATAACGTTTCAAAAAATTGACTAACTCTTAGTTATATACTTTGTATAAAGATGACGGCGAATGTTTTTACTAACCGAGGGTTCGTTGCAAATAAACGGGAAAACTATTGTATGAGCAAACGACGCGATTCATACTTACTCATTCTAATGTTTTATTTATGAGTGTGAAGAATCGTTTAACCTTTTTATACTTTTAAAAACAAGACGTTTAATAGAAAAATCGACGTAAACCATATCAACATACTGTAATGTAAATGAAACAAGTGGATTTATCTAGAGACATCTTCAAAACTATCGCATAGCAATGTGGTTGTTTCACGTCCTAATCCTGCGGCCGGCGCGGCGGCGGGCGCGGCGGGAAAATGGCGGAAATTGAAAATAAACATTTCATCTGCACCCCGGCACGCACTGCCCAAATTGACAATACAACCAATTTGCCGCGCGCCCAGACCACCTTTGTATGCGAATTGAAAAATAATATTACTCTTTTTTCTATCACGTTCACGTGGACAATCTCGAAAATAAACTATCATAGCTCCAGTCGCCCTAGTTTTTAATTTCAATTCCATATTCGAAATTCAATTAGGCCTCCAACTATCGACAAAAATCTTTACTTACTTACCACGAGTTTTCAATTATTTACATTAAAATATGTGATTCAATCTCTATTCTTTAAGAAAAAAACAACTTTTTAATTATGTAAAATTTTTGATTTACAAAAAAATCATTTTCTCAAAACTTTTTTATGTGTGTTGCGAACAATACAATTACAAGTAGATAAATATTATGCTATAGCTTGAAATAAATTGTTAATTCATAGTTAATTTAAACAATTAACTGTCAATATACGAAGCGATGATATAACATGACCGGCACACTGGGGTGTTATCACAGCGGCAGGAAGTGGGCCGATAGAGTGCACTGCCCATTCATTCAGTTTTTACACAGCGCCCAGTTTGTAAACACGCGCCGTTGTCACGTAGGAACCACGCTTACTCTTTTAAATATTATTGTTTTCTTATATGTTACAGTTTGTTTTATTATCCGAGTAACGTTCAATTGTTTTGTAAAGTTAATGGTGAGTGTACTTTTTATTAACTAGCTGTCGTCAACGACTCCTTTCGTGGGGAATTAAAAAAAACTTAATAGGTGGCCTATGTGTTCTTCCAGATTATGTTCTACATCTGTGTCAAATTTTATCAAGATCCGTTGAACTGTTTTCATTTTTTATTAGTTTTATTATATTAGTAAGATTCTAATAAAACTTAACTAACATATTATTCATGCAGTAATATTATATTATTATATCATGTATATTTAAAAAAAAACTCTAACTTTATAAGACTAAAAACTTAATTAGAGTATTTATTTATAATGTTCTGTGAGATAAAAATAATATAAACTAAATAATGTTATTTAAATGTGTCTACAGATAATTAAAAGTAACATGACAAACCTCATTTAATTAGACGATTACTGTTAAACCCCTTTTTCACTGAGCGCCTAGCCGCGCGACTCTGGCATAGTTTACAACGTAACGCGTTTCCATTTAGATTCAGCATGTTAATAACAGCAACTAAATTTGTGCGTTTAGTCTCACTAGTGGAAAAGGTGTCTTAGTGTTATCACTTAATTACTTATCATACGCCTCTTAGTTTTATATAATTAAATTAGAATTATTTAATATAATTAAATTGTTCGTTATCCAAAATACCTTGAGTAATATTGAGAATTATTACCTACTAACTTTCGCCCGTGACTACGTCCGCGCGGAATAAAAAAAAAACTTGTTAAGTAGTCTATATGTTCTTGTAGACCAATCTTTCCCAAAGTGGGCGATAACGCGCCCTTGTGGGCGCTGCAGGTTGCAGTTGCGGGTTATAGTAAAAGTTTCGTTTGGAATTCTCCGTTAATATACATATATAGGTCACAATAATTAATTTAATTTGAAGTTATAGTGGTTTTTAAATATGTGTAAATATGGGAGCGCTAAAAAAATATTTATTCTCAAAGTGGGCAGTAGACAAAATAAGTTTGGGAACCACTGTTTTAGACTATGTTCTTCATGTGAGCCAAATTTCATCGAGATTTATTGGGCCGTTCTGTAGGTACCTTCTAACAAACATTCATTTATACATCTAAACATTCGCATATATAATATTAGTCAGATGGATCCTATGTTATTTTACGAATCGTGGTATCATATCATTATTAAAAACATTACTACATTTCCAACTTTCAAATCAATTGTTGTGTATAAAATTAATTATTAAATTAAGTATTTTGAAAGTTTCGAGGTTATATTTTTAAAAATTAACCACGTATCAAAAATTTTCCGGTTTTAACCGACTACCTTAAAGGGAGAAACTGAAAGCATTAATAAAGAAACTTTTTAAAATTTTAATTACTCATTGTGCTGCGATATGGGCTTGCGCAAGTTTCGAAAAAGCCTTTTAATTAAATGTTCCTGTACATATTTAGGTTAAAATTTATATTTTTATTACCAGATTAACTTACGAGTAGGTCAATGTTTTTAAAAAAACATGTAAAGGGTGGCTCGTATTGAAAACTTCATTCTATCTTCGTTATTTATTTTTTACTGCATTTTATCGTTGTACGTCTTTCCGTCATTCCGTCAGTCTAAATTGTAATATTAGTCTAATTAAAAAAGAGTAAATAAATATGGAAATAGAGAACATATAAAAGTTATTCGAAATATATATATAATATTAACGCATTCAACAGTCTGTATGTCCGTTATATTGAACATTTCAGCAATGGTTAGTGATTGTCAGTTTTATCTCTAGTGTTCTGTTTATTCGGAACAATATAGCAATTTTCATTTTAAAAGTACACGTGAAATATTACAATAAATTAATGACTGTCTTTAATACATTACGTAACATATTTAAAATTCAAATTGTGTTTACATTAAACAACAAACTTCCTGTTTACACTACGAATGAGTTAATGGGGTAAAAAATTTTTTTAAGAATCAATCCTCGATCTTTACTAGTACCAATAGACTAACTATTCGGTTGAAAAATACGATTAAAAAATCAACATTGGTCAAGCCTTTAAATGTAAAGGTTGACCAGATAAGGGACAAACAATTATACACGATTCCTTTTTTTACTTGTTAGGATTTTTCTTGTGGATTATTAAATTATGTGACGTCATGAATGCTAGTAATTAAAAAAAGTTTGATTGAGTAAAAGAATGATGCGATGTAATCACTAAATAGACCGTGTAAATTATAATTAAATGAAGTGGAAGTCACTCGATGGGTGGCAAATGAATGAATGTATAATTGAATGACTCCCCACAAATAAAAGCAATTTTCTTACAGCCCTGCCCATGGTGAGTGTAATTTTATTAATGGCTCGCATACCTCTGATTAAAACTATATCTAACGCCCGTCGCTAAGATCTTAGTCGCAAATCGAATTATTTATTTTAGTTTTAAGACTGTTTTCAACTCATTTCCCAATGTTATAAGTATTTCTCGGCCTTAACATGGCCCGATTTAACATTACGAGAATAGCCCGATAAACCAAAGCTTAAAGGCACGGGTTAAAAATGAGATAGCTTACCAGTACGAAGTAGAGTTACTTCAGTCATTATTTTTTGTCTTCAACTCAAACACTTCTCTTGTCCCTGTCTATCATAATTTTCCCTACCGTTTTATTTTATCATTCTTTAATACTCGTATCATCATCATCAGCTCACTATACGTCCCCACAGAGGGGCTTGCAATCTGTCCTTAGTTAGGGTTGACTATAGTTAACCATGCTGGTCCATCGGCGGTTTGGTTCACTTCAAACATATCTTTGAATTTCTTCGCAGATTTGTATAGGTTGTATCACGATAATTTCCTTCATCGTAAGAACGTCGGATAAATGTTCATCTGTAAACACTTTGATACATGGTGGGATTCGAATCCAGGTCCTGGAGTTTAAAAGTCAAGTTCTTAAACTTCTGAGCCACTATATATTCCTATTTATTCAAATTCAAAAAAAAAGATGAAATTATTTACTTTTTTAAATCACTTAATGGCAAAAGAAAAGTAATTTCATTAATATTAACATCACGTTCAAAAGTCATTTCTGATTAGGAAGAGCGACGTTTGTAATCGAATAACATTAGATTGAAAGAAATCGAAATAAATGCTAATATTACACAACGAAAATACCAATCCCATAAGGGGCCATAAATAAAACATGGCGGCCGATACCTTCGATAGCTTTTGTCTTAGCTAATAAATGTTTAATAAGAATTAGGTAAAAGCGGCACTCTACTGATCACGAGATTGTTCATTGCATTAGAGGGCTGCATAATATTATATCGGTTAACGACTTATCGATTTACACACTTTATGCATTTTTATAAAAGTATAAAGATTGTCTGGAGTAGAAGTAAGATAAAATTTTCATATTACCGAGACATATAATAATCTCAATTAATTCGTCGAACACTTAACTAGAGCGTTTTTTTTTTCACTTACAAAAACTTATCGATTATCTTATAAACAATTTACTGGGATAATTTGAATTAGAAAACAAGTTTTGTCGTATTTAGATTTACATCTCGATTGAATTTTAATTGCGGTAACGAGGGACTGCACTCAGATAATGGATTTAAGTTAATTATAAAAGGCAATTGATTTAAAAGGAGTGGTGTCGTGGTCGCGGTATGAATAACAGAAAAAGTTTTCAATTTCACTAAAAGGGACTGGTTTGTGTCTCAGAAGTCTCGTCTGGTTATCGGCTTGTAATGTATGAACTTACTCGCCGCGGCTTTATTTTATAACTCACTTCACGTAATAGGCTGCCGGTTGCTTTAATTCATTTTGTCCCTCGTTCTAACTCTCTTGGCCCCCACACCGCGACGTGAGAATCGTTTACTAATTTCGCGCGTCTTTAAGGGTGTGTTAATAGGAATGATTTAGTGCAACTTTATTTTGAAAAGGATTAAAAAGAAAAAAATAACTAAACTATAATAAATATCTCTAGAGATAGACTATAGATAGAGATAGACTTTAGCAATGAACATTGGATTGCTTGACGTTCACAAATAAAGCTAAACCATCAAATAAAATTGGGAAAACGACTGCACTAGAACATGATACGTGCATCTGCAAAGGCAAGATTGCTATTTATTTCAACACTCCAGATGGTTACCAAATTGCAGACAATATAATATTTTCGCAAAAGAAATGGTCGTGTATTTCTTATTGTTCGTAACTACATATTAGGAGACAGGCAGAATTTAATGTCATAAATTCATCCATAAACATGCTTCATAAATTATCATGACAACGATTTGGAACATTTTACAACGGCCATGAAAGATTCTTTACGATCGATAGGGATGTTGACTGCACCGTCTCATAATTAATTCGAGACGTTTGTTTTATAATGTAATAAAATATAAGCAGAATCGGTTATGGACAATTTTACATCTTTATCGATGCACGTATACTTTTTTTATTTATCATAAAATGCTTTCAATTCTATTGGATATTAAATAAATAATAGGCCATCATACTAATCACTTTTCTATCGTAGTGTTTTATTATAAATTACCATAGACAATTATTTATCAATTAGTTTGTGTTAAGACTTTATACAGTTATCGGTTTGATTACCTCACTAAACGTTTCTCAGTGCTAAACAATAAAGCTATAAAATATCTTTTAAAATAAGAAATCTGTATAAAATATGAGCTGCGCGATCCAAATTGAGTTGGACATTTGAAATAGATAAAGCGAGTGTTTCCAGTTATAGAGCGAAGTTTATAGTTTTGTTTTTGGCAGTTTTGACGGGGCTTCTATCTGCTTATTTGTTCTATCGACTGCATCTGAGGTGAAACTTTTAACATCTTCAACGTATATTCTGTAGGGGGCGCCACACACCACGGGTATGAGTTATTGTTTGCTACTTGCATTTCTATTTCTATTCCTAGTTTATTAATGTAAAATTTTATCATAACATATTATCGTATTTATTTAATTAAGGTGTCTATGATTTGAAACAATTATCTCTAATTGTTTATTTTAATAAATTTAACTTAACACATCTCAAGCTGTCGAACGCGACTCCGCCCGCGGGGAATAAAAAAAGACTTAATAAGTAGCCTATGTTTTCTTCCAGACTATATTCTGCATCTAAGCCGACATATCTTGTAATATCCATCCATCCAAACCGTATTTATAATATTAGTAAAATTGGTATTATATCTTCTTCGTTATTCATATTCCAATAATTAGATATTTGAGGATAATATTTTTGTATAGCAAAAGACTATTTTAAGAATTATATTAACAATATATTTCATATTATTTAATAAACAATGTATTGTTTCGTATCCAGTTAAATCCGGTAGACCTAGCATTTCTACAAAACTCATCAATATTAAACCTTAAGCCTTTGAATTTGTTTCAACCCTTTGCACAGTTATCTTGTATGTAGCAGAATAATTAACTTTCACAATAATAGAGATGCAATCATTCAACGATACCAATCTTGGTTATTCGGATCTCCTTGAAGTAGATGTGGACAGACACCTGAAAACAATAAACACGAAATTGCCACAATAATCGGCCCTCATGATCACAGCGTGAGACAATGGTGGAGATTATACGATAGGGGCTTAACCGAATAGCAGCTAACTCGATTATTCGGCCATCCGTGATTGTGTTTCGGCCTATTAATATTTGAATTTCGTTATATTATTGCGCCGGTCGGGCGCTGGCGGTAATCCAATATGCCTCGTTATAGTATTAACTTGGTCTTGATTGAAGTGCGTGTGTTATGTTTTAGAGCTCTGTTCATAACTTTTGTATTTATAACTTAGTTTATTAATAACATATTCGAACTGTCAGAAGTTTATCCATACAGAAAGGTAAAGTATCAGAACCTTTTAGCGGAGTTATCTTTTGTGATCTGTTTTTTTATTATTTTGTTCTTACAAGTGTTTTTACTCTTGCAAAAGGTGTCGTGTCTCAACATCCTTGTAGAGATGATGCACGATTAAACTAACAATAGTGGAGGAAGGCAATGCAATGCGTCTGTAGGCGCGAGGGTGCGAGGAAGGCACCGCGCCCATCGCTAGATTAAAGAATAGCTTAAAGGAAAGCAATCTGCTAAATAAGTGCGCCCTGCTTAAATCGCATGGAAGTATGCTCTACATCAGAAATAATAGTATTTTTATACTAAATTATCATTGGTTACTTATCTTTTACTTTTCAAGTTAGATTATAGAATCACTAAGTAATCTTTAAGTTGTAAATGCTAAAAAAAATATAACAAAAAACATTGAATAATTCATTTTACTTACATTGAAATCTTTTTGTGTCTAAATTTAGAAGAAAAATTAAAAAATAACAAACTATTATTTATACAAATAAGCATACAAATCGGAAAACTTTCCTCGAAATCTCGATAGTGGACAGCAAAAATAACGTGGAGCATCTAAAAGTAGATGTAGTTGCTTGAATTATTTAGCTCGTCTCGTTACTTTAGCCGGTGTTTCCGCAGGTGTGGCAATCATATTGTCTCTCCCACACGACGGGGGAGGTGACGAGGGGGAAGGGGAGAGTGTTCGGATCTCCCCAGTCGCGCTTATTCTTTAATCTCGCTGATGAATTATGATTAGCAAGAGTGCACTCAATCCTATTAGTGTTGTCTGTTACAAAAATGCCTCGTAGATTTGTTGTTCGCAATACAAGCTACTCAATAGCATCCTCTTTTTGTCACACAAAGGGAGGGGAGCTGCGATTTGGTAAAGCAACTAGTTACTTAGCATTGTTATCTTTATACTGAAATAGAAAGATTTTTAGATATAGATATTTTTAAACATAACCCACTTCGTTTAAGGCTATGTTTCTGAGACTACAAACTGTAAACTAATATTGACTTTATTAGAATACTAGCTGGCGCCCTCGACACCGTTCGCGCGGATTTAATAATAAACTTAATAAGTAGTCTATGTGTTCTTTCAAACTATGTTTTATATCTTTGTTAAATTTTATCAAGATCCATTTAGCAGTTCCGGAGATACCTTCTAACAAACATGCATCTATTCATTCATCCGTCTAAACTTTCGCATTTATAATATAAGTAAGATTTATATAATTGTAGATAAACTGTTGGTTAGTAAAATGTGTAATCTCCTGGAACATTATTACACGTTTCTTTTATTTACTTAGTAAGTATTTCATATTTAAGAGCCGACGAAAATGCATTCACAATTCAAAAAAAATAAATTAAAATTTCGCCGAAAGCAAAACGAAAAGCTTCTGCTCATATCAGAGGCCGGGCTGCGCGTAATAGCTCACCGTGGGACCACAAACTCCGATTATCCAAACAGAGAGCTCCCGAAACAGCGCAGTGAAATTTTAACGTGTAATTGATTATGAAGTTGGCCACTAATGGGCGAAAATAGTTTCTAATTTGGAGTGCGGCGGCGGGTAATTGGTCTCGCTCGGCTCCCGTGTTAATCATTCACGTGGCGTGGACGCAGCTCCACACAGTCCCCGCGGCCCGCCGAAACCGTCCTTCAATTTAGCCTGCATAATACCTGAGTCCCGCAGCGCACGTCTCTGTATCTGAAGCCCAGGAACTTTCGAACGTGTTTCTGATTTGCACTGTTTATCTTCCACATTTAGGTACCTAACTTCATGTATATTTAGTAGATTGAGACTAAGCGAGTGTCAAATATGTTTATGATCGTGAAATAAAATGTCAATAATATAAATTATAATTTTATATTCCTACATTGTGGGTTAGTATTGCAACAATAAATTTACATCGGTATAGTGAAAAAGGGAGCCGTATTAAAAACATAAATAAAATCTAGAAAATCCTAAAAAAGCGCCGCCAGTTGACAGCGCAACGATACCGATGCGAACACTTTCCTATAGTTTTATTCTTCGTCAGATTGACGTTCGTTAAATCCTGATTCGTGCGTATTGACATTCGAAAGTCCATGCTAATGGAAGGCGTGAGCTTTTTTGCGTCTAATCTGTACCGTTGCATTCGGCACGGTTTGTTTTCGGAGTGGCGCGGCGTGTCTCTGTCACCGCTACGGACGGTAATTATTCACGAAGCCTTCACGGGATTTACGCGGAAAAAGTCGATGGCGTAGCGCGATCGTGCCCCACTCTATTACCGTCATCGAGTATCCGAATAATTCGAATTATCCTACGGTCACAGCGTACGATACTGTTTTTGTAGGATTTGTTATGCTGTAAATTTTGTAATAGAAAGTAAAATTGAAATGTCAACCATAAGTAAATTGCAGGACTGTTTATGCAATAAAGTTTTTAGTTCTTAGGGTTAAGATCATTGCGAGTCTATTAATAACAATCAAATTAAGTTTACATTTGTAAATGTTGTCACCAGTCCATTCAATATCCTTTTTAATTAACAGTATTACCAGGCAAGTTCTACTTAAACAGCTCCTCAATGGCCGATTAGTTCCTGGCACAGAATGAACAAACAATCGCTGACACAATTTGAAGCGCAGCCTGCATGTTTCCGCCCAATATCCGTATACTATTATTTATGGCCGTCCGATCGGGGCACTCTCAAAAACATACAAAACTGAACGACTCGAGCAATTTGTCACGGGCCTCACAATGCTCCGTATTGTTTCAACCAGTTGGTTCTTAATACCCGTTCTCATTGTACCAGAAAACTAGCCAGTGTATCGCTAAAAACTTTTACGCTTGATGCCTATTAGTGGGACCTGAATAAGACGTCATACCGTACTCAATTGTTGCTAATGGAAACAGTTTTCGATTTCTTTTTTCTTACTTATTCTAAAAAAGAACGTCGGCGGCGCAGTTTTTAAGTGCTTGATCGGACCGGACCCAAACGTACTCGTCCAGGTTCGATCCCTGCCATTCAAAAGTGTATTTTTCGATCTTCACAAACACATGTACATTTATCCAACGTTTTAACAGCGAAGGAAAACATCATCATGGAACCTGCCATATCTGCGTACAAAATTAAAAATATGTGTTAAGTCAACCAATCCGCACTGGCCGTGGTTGACTCTGGCCTAGTCACCCTTAAAAATATAACACTCGGTGAGGTATTATTATTTTTTGAATTCTTATGAAATAATAAAAAAAAAAAACATTTTCCTCTGCTGGATTTCTAATAAATGAAGTGCAATTTTACTTAACCGTATTTTAAATAGCTGCCTAGATGACTGGCAATCTGCTACTAAACAAACATAGTATCTGTGTTGCAGTTGCCGTCAAAATTTAATTGAAAAATGTCTGTATTTAAAGTGTTAATTAACCGTGACAACGCTCAACGCTCGACTTTATTGCTTAGTGCGGGCCTGTTTTTTTCATTCTCGCGGCCCAAATTACCGTTTTTATTGCCATTTATTCGATATTTTTAAGGTATATAATTTGTTATAGTTCGAAAACCTCGGGTCGTGTTTCACGTTCTCATTAATCGGTTGACTAGTTGTGCTAATTTTTTCGTGAAATATTACAAGCGATAAATTTCATGGTTCTGGATTTTATGCCGTAATACGAGACGATCTTATGAATTGTACCGCGGATTGGACGCGATCACACCCGATAAGCCACTTTTATTGACGCTTAGCGCGGATAAACTTGGTATCAGATCAATTATCGTTGATTAATAACGTTTGAAATTGTATTAAGAACTAGCAGTCGCCCGTGACTTCGTCAACGTGGAATAAAAAGAAAAGTAGCTTATAACATTCATGCGGAATGATTCGGAAATCACCAGAACAAAAGCTGACTTGCGGACAGACAAAAATTTTTAAAATTGGTTATTTTTTATTTCAGTTTTTTAACATTAGAAAGATACTGCGATTTTATTAATTGTAAAGCAAGCAACTTAATTAGAAATTCTTTTTTTTTAGAATAATCATTTCATTCATTATTTTTAACCTAAGCCTATTGTTATCTCTGTTTGTCAAAGATGAAAGACGAGGATGACGTTGATATGTTTTATAAGGAGATTTTGTTATTAGAAACATTTTATGGAATGTGAAAACAAACAAATTTAGCTAAATAACAGTGTTTTAAATTTCTAAACAGTGTATATTGTTTGTGTAGTGTGAGAGACGGACGTCGGGTAGCGGTAGCGGGCAGCAGGGCAGTTGCAGTCCGCACATGCTGGCCATGGACGTGACTAAAGAGTCCCGCGCCTCGCCGCTGCCCGCGGCCGCGCAGGCCTCCGGCACCGCCACACAACCGCCGCCGCAGCCGCAGGTACACACCAAACTAATCAGTCATAATCTATGAACATCAGAGAGTTGATCCAAGTACAGTGGATTTCGTCTTCAGCTCATTATGTCTCCAACTAGGGGCTCGGGGCCTACTCAAGTGAGGGGCGACTAGAGCAGAAGGTGTTTACCTTTATCAAAATCTCACAATTTTGCTTGGCATTTTTTTAACAAAGAATGAGTAATTGGTGAACTATCAATACGCCTTGTTAGTTGATATTAAAATCAAACAACGTAAATCCATTTGGTGGTCCATTCGTAGAATAACATGGTAGCAATCGTAGAATTGTTAAATTTAAAACTTGCAAAAGACTCAATTTTACAATTAATTGTAACCCCAGAAATTTTGGCACTGGCTGTTTTAAAAGCCGCGTCAAATCTTTTTCTTTATTATATTTAATTACTTAATTTCTTATGTGTAGATCTGTGCGGGCTGCAGTAAGGTGATAACGGAGCGGTACTTGCTGAAGGCTCTTGACCAGTTGTGGCACGAGGATTGCCTGAAGTGCGGCTGCTGCGACTGCCGGCTCGGTGAGGTCGGACACACGCTCTACACGCGTGCTAACCTCATACTCTGCAAAAGGGATTATTTAAGGTAATTTCATCACTGTCCTGATTTTAACGATAAGTCACGTGATTGTCGTTCATCAGTTTCATACACTTTTTCAGTTCGATATGAAATCGCTTCGGAGCGAATGCACTTTGTCTAACCCCCCTGAATCGTTCTCTTTAATCTTCTTCGTTTAAGTAATCACTACTTCATAACATAATATTGTATTTGTGTTCTGGATCTTATCCGGTGCTTTTTCTTGCAGTAATTTATATGATATCCATGTTTTCTACAACTAGTTATTTACTGTTATTTACAACTTCAATATAATATCAATAATATATTGTAATAAGTATTTCATATTTGTTATTATTTATCTCTCCATAACATTGCACTAATAGTTTTTAATGAAGTCAAAGCCTGTAACAATAGTTACCACAAAGTGTGACTCCACTGTCAGCATTTGTTTTTTAAAAGAATATTAGATCAGTTTTAATTAAAAACAAATGACGATACATTCTCTTTGTTTAGTTTACTATTAGCCTTAAATGGTGCGTAAGATGACCTTGCTTCCAGTTTAATTCTGAAAACATGTCAGTGCATATGTTTAAAAATAAAACAATAGCAAGATTGATTTACAAAGTTGACATTCATTAACTACATTAACTAACATTATTATGATGAAAAGTATTATATAAAAATCCAACTGTGTCTTTATTCTTTTTCTTTGCAATAAAGTTGTGTAAACCAAAACTTGATGTAATTTAAGAATGTATTTGATCATGATGAGCGTCGGTGGCTCAGGGGTCAAGCACTTGACTTGCAATCTGCAGGTCCTGGGTTCGAATCCCGCTATATACCAATGTGTTTTTCAATTTCCGATTTACATATGTACATTTATCCGACGTTCTTACGGTGAAGGAAAACATCGGGATGCAACATGCACATACCTGAGAAGTAATTCAAAGGTATGTGTGAAGTCAACCAAACCGCACTTGGCCAGCGTGATTGACGATGGCCTGATCACCCTTAGGGTAGGCTCCGGGCCCCTCGGTGGGAACGTATAGTGAGCTGATGATGATCATCATTTGTTTAATGTTTTTTTCTATTGTTTAGGCTGTTCGGTAACACGGGCTATTGCGCGGCGTGCAACAAGGTGATCCCCGCGTTCGAGATGGTGATGCGCGCGCGCAGCAATGTCTACCATCTGGAGTGCTTCGCCTGCCAGCAGTGCAATCATAGGTCAGTATACAAATGTGAGATTCTCTACTCTATGACCTTTTTTGTTTTATATAAAACCAACAGAAACTTTTGCATCTATTTTTGTAATTTAGAATTTTTGAAATTGCTAGAAGTAACTTGTAACTCCCGTTAATGTTTTTTTTATTTAATACAGTCTCATAAACAAGTTTTAAATTTCACTCAAATCTCCAAAGAGTTAAAGTATAAAGTGTGAAAGTGTCTCGAAGTACTTACTCGTACATTCCTTGTTTCGTTTAATTTTCTCACCTGTCACAGGCGATTGCGTCCGTGAAAATTGAATGGGGACCTTGGCTATATTGAATACAGGTCCGGTGAGGAACTTTTCTTCTATGAGCGAGATAAAATATGTAACACAAAGTAGAGTGCGAAAGAGACAACTTATAAGGGGTTCATATAGGTTATTCAGCGCACGGAATACAAACAAAAGATTGCGATTAAATTTTCCAGTACATAAGGCATTCGCATGCAAAGAATATGTTTATTATTTTGTTCAAGCAGTTCAACGGTTATACTTCTTGTTATTTTGTTACAATTCAAATGATATCTATATCACAATAATAACAAATACCAATTGTTTTGAGTAAATGTTTGTTTCCTAAATCTGTTTTACTGTCGGAAAACGTTCGTACGAATTACTTTCGCAGTTCATGCCAGCAACAAGTTTAGTATCAACTTTTGCTGTTATAAACAAATACAATATCCTTTAAATTGGGGGTCTATTTTTACTTATAGTCGTAGTATAGATAAATAAAAAACTGGGATATTCATGCGTTGTAACTCGTGTGATAGCTAATATACTGTGTAGTTTCGAAGACGCAATTTTCACCGGACTTTGTTCGCTTAAATAATATAGAGGTCGCGAAGATTGGAGCCGCTCTGAATGGTTTATACGTCACTTGTGGACCTTTCTAGTGTTGCCAGTACTCCGGTGACAGTTTCACCCAATTGTATATTCATTCGACTAGTCTTTGAGTACGGATTTCGTACGTAAAACATTTCCGAGCAAAACGCTTAACGCGATATGAGACAATTGTGTTTACAATATTCAAGAAATGACCAGAATACTTGAGAGATACGTTCCGATGTAAAAGATTTTTTTTTTATATTAAGTTGATATTAATTTATACTTGAAAAAACAGTTTTGTTTCTATTGCGTAATTATTAACTCATAAAGTCTATCACATAAAGTCTTTTGAATTTGCATAAATTCAGTAATTATATTTGCGTTAAAGTACATAGTATAAATTAGTAAATAAGAAAGTTAACATATGGTAAATAAATATGAAATATTAGTTAATATTAAACAATGAACCGCTGAAGCTATTAAATATCACGTGCGAATCAATTTGGCAGCGGCCAGAAATCTGAATCCAATTTGCGGGCTGTCGGATCTGCGGCAAGCGGCTGATACTCGCCGGAATATCGCTAAACTGGTAAATTATTTAGTAGCTATCTACTCCGCGGACGCCGGCGGACAACACGTATCGTACGCCGTTCGTCCGTCGCACGCTCGCTACCAACTTGTTCCAATCTGTCACGTTTAGGGACGTGCTTCTATAAA
Source organism: Papilio xuthus (assembly GCF_000836235.2). NCBI lineage: Eukaryota > Metazoa > Arthropoda > Insecta > Lepidoptera > Papilionidae > Papilio > Papilio xuthus. Next base: position 3,485,151 of record NW_013532534.1, on the reverse strand, counting down.
TTTTACGAGAAAGCTAAATACGACTAACGTATAGTTGTCTATTGCTATACTTTGTAAATTTTGATTAACTGGAAGAGTATTGTTTGAATTCTTTGAATCGTACAAAGTAAATTTCCTAAGATTGAGTGACAACGCGATCGTCAGTAATTCGTGTATATTTATATTATAAAGCAAACAAACAACAACACAACACAAACAAATAAACAGTCAGAGCAAAGATTTGACTTTTTGTTTGTTTGTGTTGAATATGCTCCGAAACTACAGAACTGAATTGGAAAATACTAACGGAATTAAATAAAAATCTCATCACCATCACACACACATACACGTCCCCACCGAGGGGCTCGGAGCCTATCCTAAGTTAAGGGTGATTAGGCCATAGTCAACCACGCTGGCCAAGTGCGGGTTGGTTGACTTCACACATAACTTTGAATTACTTCTCATATATGTGCAGGTTGCATCACGATTGTATTCCTTTACCGTAAGAACATCGGATAAATGTATTATACATATGTAAATCGGAAATCGAAAAACACATTGGTACATGGCGGGATTCGAACCCAGGACCTGCAGATTGCAAGTCAATTTGGCCACTGAGCTACCGACGCTCCAAAAATTCGCAATATTATTAGTAAGAAGTAAGATGATGTGAGAAATTAATCAAGTTCGAGTAAAATGGACTTTGAAATAGAATTTAAAATTAGAACTCTAATCAATGAAATGGTCAGGTGACACGTTTGTCTGGATTCGATCGAGACGCAGATAAAATTGGCGTATCGAGAGATTTGCTAGATTTTATCGAATTTGGGTCATTGTAATCCAATAAGTAAGCCATTGCGTCGACAAATTGTTATAATCGTTGTTGGCTAATATTTTTTTAATTAAGTTACAAAATATATTTTTTTTCATTTATTCCATTGTATTGCTTATAAAACAATTTTGTTCTATAGGCGAGGGAAAACAGTCAACAGACACGTCCGCTTACGTAAAATGTCAAACTTGGCGTCGCCGGCGCGACACAATGGACACTCGCACAAAGCTTAACTTGCACCCAGTCATTAAAATTTCGTTCTACATCTTTTCCATTACGCGACTGCAGACAAAAAATAGCAAAAAAAAAAGTATAAACCCCCGAAAAACAAAAGTCGGGGACGGGGAGAACAGGAAATAAAGTTAATTAAGAGCGGCGAAATCGACTGAGTTGCGGTGGAAATTGGCCCCTTAAAAAAGAGACATTTGTAGCCGAGCTATTGCGCTTAATTTTTGTGACAAGTGAAACAAAAGAGTTGTTGGGGTGCGGGGAGGGGGGTGAGTAGTAGAGAGGGGTGGGGGGCGGGTAAGGGGAGATAAGGTGAGTGTTATCGCGGCGGTTCCGGCGGCCGGCGGGTAGCGGCGAGTCGAAGGCGATACCTTTTGTTTTGCCACATTGAGGGATGCGCGCTCGCGTGACGTTATCTGCGCTCCTTGCCCGCGTTGACCTCTCCACTCCTGATACTTAATTTTATTTCTCAGACATTTCTGGCACCTTTACTGCCAGATTTTTAGCTGTGTTTTGTTGCTATCTAACTGGTTACTTACTGTTTAAATATAATTCGTTGTATTCAAATACATGAGCGTTAGCTTTTAAATTTCAATTTCTCAACGCTCAACCAAGGACACCTTGATTTAAAAATAACCACCCTAATTCTTTCCTTGTATTTTAATGATTTTGAACAAATTAATTACTCTTTATCCTTATTGACCTTCTTCATTATTAAGAATAACATCAATCCCAATTTCATCTTGTTACGGAAGTTGTTTTGAATTACGTCATCGAAATTAGAAATACAAACTCGTAGATTTTTGCTTCGAGATTATACTGTGAATGTGGAAAAAAGGATAAGAAAATTAAAACAAAAATAATAAACTGATTGTATTGTGTTCTAATTTAGTCATTCCCAGTATTTGGAATCATAAACTAATCACTAGCTATCGCCCGCGACTCCGTCCTCGCGGATTTTAAAAATAGTAACCGATTCTCAGACCTACGGAACATGCATATAAAATTTTAGAAAACTTAAAAAAAGCGTTTCGAAGGATTATGCTTACTAACATTGTGACACGACAATATTATATATAGGTATGTTATATTATTCCAATAAATACAATACGAAATGTGTCGCTAACTCGATTTACGTGGAAGCCTTAATAATGCGTGGGCATTGGGCGAATTAGCCGCGCCTGACGTGGAGAATTGCTAATTGGATCTTCCTGCACCCTGCCCACTCGGTAAATGTAACTGACTTGTGCATCCGACGCGACATCTATACATAAGTTTATGAATGTAATAGTAGGGTAAAACAACACAAGCTTCAATAATGTCTGAAATCTTACTAATTTTAATATGGTTGGATGGATGTTTGTTTAAAGGTATCTCCAAAACGGCTGGATGGATCTCGCTGAAATTTAGCATAGATATAGAACATAAAATTGAATTGGCCCGGCTCGTCCGGTAAAATACCACGACCACACAGAACACAGGCGTGAAGTGGCAGCAATTCCGCGTTTTGTCTGATGAGTGTGCGCCCCGGAGGCCTAATTTAGTCCTCTTTCTAACCTCTCCCTAACACATAGGTTACTTATTATGTTTTTTAAATTAGTTTTTATTAATCAAATAGACCGTATTTCCTTACTTTACTAAACTTACTGACTTATTAGATAGAAAGAAAAATTGTTTGTAAGATAATTTGATATATATTTTCTTCTGATTTGTATCGATTGTAAATGTCTTGAACGAGATAAAAATAAACCCAACGGACTTAATGCTAGCTAATTAAGCCTCCTTGAAATATAATGTTTGTAAGAGCAATTGTCTGTTTATTTAGTACCAAGAAAATTATTCTAGACAACATGAAAATATAGTTTAAATTCTACAAAATATACTTAAGCCTTTTTACTTTTAAACACTTATTTATAAGCACGACTGATTGTCTGCCTAGTTATATTATCAACACGTTCAAAGTCCAACAATCGGAAGCTGTCACAACGCAGGATGTTTTGAAGTTAATTAATTGCGTACATCCTGATATAAATGTTCATATTTAAAACTATATTTCGTAGTATAAGCGGTTAAAGGAAATTCCTTTAACCGCACACATGTATAACAATTGTACCTAAACGTAGTATTTAAATTTTTTAGTTTTTTTTTTGTTTTTAACCTAATTTGTATTGTTTGTTCTCAGGTTTTGTGTGGGCGATCGCTTCTACTTGTGCGAGAACAAGATCCTATGCGAGTATGATTATGAAGAACGGCTTGTGTTCGCAAACATGGCTTACAATCCTCCGCCGCTAGCGCATCTCAAACGACAGACCACCCATCTTTCCCCACCACCGGTAATTATGATTTAATTGAAATGGACGTCATTCGAATCGATCGTTTAAAATACAGGATTAAGGAATAATTTTAGTTGTAACACTGAAGCTTTTATGAACATTGCATTCTTCTTAAAGATTTCATGATGGACCACCATCCAGTGGAGTAATGCAACTTTTATCAGACTGTCAGTTCACTTTGTGAAGACTTACTTGCGTTTAGATATATTATATTTACAGACTACCTGTCGCCCGCAAGTCCGTCCGCGCGGAATTAAAAAACATAATTAGTAGCTTATATGTTCTTCCAGACTATGTTCTATATGTACGCTGAATTTCATCGAGATCCGTTCAGTCGCTTTAGATAAACCTTCAAACAAATATCCATACATCTATTAATCTAAACATTCGCATTTATAATATTAGTAAGAAGTAGATGTGTCTTCTATTATTAACAAAAGCATTCTTTCAACAGACAAGCAACGCGATGAGCCTAATGAATGGATCGGGCCGCTCCGGTGACATGAACAACAATATGTCGGGCTCGAGCACGGCTGCGTTCGTGCCCCCGCCGCACCTCAAGCCCCTAGGCCTGTCGGCAACCAGCTGAGACTACCGCGCCTGAGATACGGCCCACCCGTACACCAAGTATCATAATTGAACAGCTAAGATGGTGTCGGTGAAATGTGTCGGCGTTAGTACTAAAGTTTGGACAAGCAATATCACTGATTTCGGACTTATGTTAGTGAAATATGTCGGTGTGCTAAAGTTTAGGACAATATGTTAGTGAAATGTGTCGGTATTGATATTAAAGTGACAATCAAATCATCAATGTCTGAATACTAATGTCGGTGAAATGTGTCGGTATTAGTTTAGATTAATAATGGTGGCAAAGTGTGTTGTAATCTGCATTGGATAGTACAGACAGACAGTTATAAAATTGTATCGATATAAAGTGTTTATCGTGTTAATGTAATATGCCAAAACTTTTAATAGTTAACGATCTCTGTATCTTAGAAGTGAATAATAGCTTCGATATTTAATCGTTATAATGTTAATGTCTATTTAGAGATCTCAGAAAGGCAGTACTAAATAAACTAAGTGAATGTAAGAAAGGTACGGTTTCGTATATAACCGACAAGGAATGCATGTTTTAAGACTGTCAGTCATTGTATTCTATAGTGTTGAAATGTTTATGTAAATATTAAAATATAATAATAATTTTTATTTACTTTCTATATTAAATCACTCGTTTATGTATTAGTGAAGTAGAGTTGAATTGGTAGATGGATTATGTATGTCGATCAAATATATTATTTTTAATACTTCGTTTATATATTTTTGGCTTAGCCATCAATTTATTATTTGAATTCTGTCTTTGTTATTTCATTTTGTACACTGTATATTATTGTTAAGTTTATCCATGAACATTGTTGTAATGTTTGTATTATTTATGTAAATAATTAACTAAGTAGTTAGTCTATTGTATCTTACGATTAATTAATTAAAATTGGTAAATATAAAATATTTGATTCTATTAAATTATTCAAACTCTCTTGAGACATTATAATAAACTTATATAAAAACGGCTAAACACTCACGTATATTCGTCCGGCGGCGGCACCGACTAGTTTCGAGCCCATCGGAGGCCCTTCATCAGGGTGAGTAGGACTCCGAATATACGTGAGTGTTTAGCCGTTTTTATATAAGTTTATTTGATTCTAGTAAAATGTGAAAAAAAAATTACCTACATGTTATTGAAAATTATTATAAAAGTGCGTAATTTAAAAATAGTTCAAAATAGTTTGTTTAGCGATGTTTTAAATCAATATATGTAAATGTATGCAGATAATTTTTAACTCCGCATTTAAATAGATAGTTTATGCATTCCTAATTATATTAAGATATTTAGATGTCGCCTGAGGTCAGCGCATTGTTTGTAAATCGTCAAATGAATGTACTGGTTCTATTCTAACCAATGATTTGACCAAAGAAGTAGCTCATTAAAAACTTGTTCAATATTTACAGTTTTTTATTACTAGAAAATAACTCCTTTATTACCTATACAGCTGTCCCCCTTGACTCCTCAACTCAATAGGTAGGCTATGTGTTTCAGACTGTGTTCTATATATGTGCAAAATTTCATCAAGATCCATTGAGCAGTTCCGGATACATTCAAACATCCATCCATCCAAATATTCGCATTTATAATATTAGTAAGATATAGGATAATTGACAATTGAAGCCTTATACTAAAACCACGATTATAATGAGTTTCAACTAATAACCAGACAACAAACATATTGTACATACAATACGAGTTTTGTACGTTGCTTAAAGAGTATATTCAACAAAAAAAATGAGTTACTAAATTTTTTTAATCTCGAAGAATTGAATTTAAAAAAAGGATTATTTTAAAAATGTCGTACCTATTTTATTATTTTGAAAAAATATGACGTCACAGTACGTTGCAATTAGGATTAGTAACGAAAATAAAATAACGAGAAATAATACAGAGAATTAGGACGTTATAAAAGCGAATGAAGTCTCTCATCCTGAATTCTGTGAAAAAAATATTAACTTTCCCGTTTCTCGTTAATTAGGACGCAAGAAAAAAAATACTTCAATGCGTCTATTAATTTACGTCGATATCCGGTTGAACTTTTATCTGTTCTCGGAAGAAAGGTGACTATCAAGAATATAAAAAAATCTATTATTTTTAATTTAGATTTTTTTTTCTTCTGATTAAAATAAGAAAGATTAAGTACACACAGTCAAAAGACGTGTACAAAAGCACCTGGGTGTAAAGGTTTCGGCAATGGAAACTCGCGTAGTATTTAACAAAGGTCTAATACGAGTATCGTGCTAAACTCTAACAATGCAAGAAATGACGTCATCAATTGCAGAGGTGAACGGAAATTTGAAAAGGTCCTCTTTACAACAAACCTTCCAAATAAAGACCATACCGATTCAATATACGAGGCGAAAAATATCGTCCCTCGCGTCACTTGTATTTGCTCATAACACGTTAGAGTACTTTGTGTGTACTGACAGCAAATACATTACTATATTACATTAGAAAAAAAAAATCATTTAAAATTTTATGTCATGTCACTTAAATTGATCATTTCAATAAGTATATTTAATGTTGAAATGCATTTATTTAAAAAAAAAATTAAATTTATAAGGTAGTCCTCTACCTTTTTGTGCTGACGTTACTATTAGAGCGGACGTGAAAAGAGGAGAAAAATCACCCCAATTTCCCGGCACCGGCCGCCCTCAGCGCCGCAGAACGCTGTCTGATAGAATTATTATCGATACCATCTTTAATTTCAACAGTAAACAAAACCACAGATAATGTTATAGATTAAAGTTTCATTGAGAAGCTATACTTACAGATTGGCTGATAAGTTTTACTATTAAACTTACTAAATAACTCGGTTATATAAAAATCAATTGCTGTTCGTTAATCTCGCTAAAACTCGAGAACGGCTAAACGGATTTATTTTATCTTAGTCTTGAAATGTTCGTGGAGATCTAAGAAAGGTTTAAAAGGTGAGAAAAAATTGGAATAATTGCCGGGAAAACCCTTTAGGATCCTTTTTTATAAACCCGCGCGGACGGAGTCTTGGGCGACAGCTAGTTTTAATAAAATAGTATTTCTGGTATACCATTCATAAAGCGATTTCATTGAAAATTAAGCGTTAACGGTGTAGCGCACAACAACACTTTAAATGCGACCTTTTCAAGCGTGAAGTGGACAATGAGGTGCGTGAAAAATAGCCTCGGCAGACGCGATGGTACACAAATCAAAAAGCTTTCGACGAAAAAATCGAAATTATAAAAAGAGAATACAACGTAGGAAGCCGAGCGCACACCACTTGATGGCTTCTTGCAATAATTTCCGTTTTCAATGAACGCGTTTTCTTTTTCTTATCACCGCACGAACTAGGATGGTTGGGAATAAATTGAAATACAAAATTGATTGTTGACTTTTCCCGGCCGCTTATTACTGTCATAAATAGAAAAGAGATTGAAAATTGCCTACAGACGGCCGCGACGCCGGATTCAATGATTCCGTTATTATTCCTCCAATTTTTTTAACAGTTTTCTTTTTGATAAGTTAATGACAAATTGTAGATATTTCAAATTGTAATTTACGTATTAATAAATTATTGAAACTGTATGCAAAAAGATATAAGAAAGTATTTTAAATGATGAACTTTAACATAATATCAAAGAGTTGAAAGTTTTTGAACACATAAAATATCTAATAATGCAGTATTTTATTTTGTACACATCTTTCCAACAGAAGTCTGTAAAAGTTTAAAGGAAATGTAGTTGTAAGCGTCGGACATAGATAGCAAACGTCTGCCCCAAGATTTATACAGTTATCAGTTTGAATTAAGATGTGAGTTAGTTTTAGCTTTGTAATTGGTCTACTCATTCTACTTTTATTGTTCAAGAGCAACCGAATAAAATTTATTAACCTTAAATGGTTAATAAATTTTATTACTTACATTTGTTAACTATTATATGGCCATCCTCAAATGCGTCAACATTTATATGAGACTAGTCCCGTCCGCGCGAAAATAAAAAACTTTATAAGTAGTCTACGTGTTCTTCCAGACTATGTCCTATGTCGATGCCAAGTTTCAGCGAGATCCGTTGAGCCGATCCGGAGATACCTTCAAACAAACATCCACCCATCCATCTAAACATTCACATTTATAATATTAGTAGGAAGTAATAAGAAGAATTAGTAAGATAGTAAGCTTTTTGGTGTTCTTAACGCCTAATAGGCGCGCTGCACAAGTTTTGTCGATGAAGACACGATGGCGTTTGTCGTCAATATATGTACGTGCTATTCCCATTTTATTCTGTTAAAAATAATCTAAGACCTATAAGCGTTCAAGTATTTTCATCGTTAAAAAAACATTTAAATAATAATTTTTATAGGCTTTGTTTACACTCTTTTATGTACTCAAAATTAAATAACGACAGTCGTCTATTCTTTACCCTCAGCAAGGGATTTATCTTTGTAAATGATTCGTATACAAAATCCAATTAGAAAAGATCTCCAGAAAAACGTTCGGTACGGCGTTTACTCTTCTAATTTGTACCGGCAAGGGGAGCGAGGTATTTCATTCTAAATTTGTCATGTGCCCTTAGGGCTACCAGTTTTATTTGAGTTTTAATTATTAAAACTTTCATGAACTGCTTATTTCTTTTTATGGGATTGTCGAATTAATTTCATTTGTTTTCTAACTTATAGCATTATGTGTTAATTACTTTAGCTTAGGAAGTACGGACTTAATATAAATATTTTTTTGTTTTGCCGGTATTATTTTGCTCGGGGGCAAAATATGAGATAAAAGTAATTGCTGTTATAATTTTCACAGGCGTTGTTGTTTGTTAGATTTTTTCAATACTTCTAGGTTTAGGTCGACAAAGTTCATGTTAATTTTTACAAGAATGCAAAATTTTTGTTAGTTTAACAAAGAAGCAATTAATTTTAATATTTTTATATTACATTATTGGTTCTAAAAAAGTGATATTATTCGAAATTATTTTCTATCTTTCAAGATTATCGAACATAATTTCGCTTAGTATTATTTTAACGACGAACGTGATCACGCCTTTTGAATATTATAAAACATTTTAAAGCTCACAAAGATATTCGCATTGAATTCTCATTCGGCGCTGCCAGTCCGCTGTAAGTAAATTTAACTTTAAAATATGCATAACAGTTTTCCGATGCGATCCCCTTTCGGAATTTAAATACATCGAGTCGTATTAAGATACATTTCAATTCCATTGCACTTCCAAAGTTAGAAAAGAAAATTCTCTTTGAAAACACTATAGTTCTCGGTTTGGTTTGGAATGGTCGCTAGAAAATTTTGATCTTAGAATTTCTTATGAATTTGTCTTAGGTTAGCGTTTTGTGAATATGGTTTAAAAGGAGGTGCCGAAGGTCATGTATAGAAAAAAAATCGGTTAAGAAATTTAACTTTTTAACTCTTCTTACTTAAGATATGTCTTCCACCATGACTGATACTTCCCCAATATTTTGTTCTTAAAAATACGATGACTAACAAATTTTTATGGAGATTTAAAAACATTATGGTCTTAAGTATTCCCCCAATATGGTCTGGAAACTTGTTAATGCTATTAGAGCAAACTGCGGAGGCGTTAAGCTCGCAACCTTACTTAATTCTACTTATTCGGGAAACTTTGACGGGACCACCTCGTTCCCGCTTCTCCTCGTCTTTTACAACCCACCAGCGTTTAATGCCTGAATAGTTTTACTAGATAATTCAAAACAAGAAATTTCTATCGAAAATGTATCCGAGCATAATTTCTATTATCGGAAATATGTGTGTGAAATGTGTCCAAATCTAGATTTTCATTTCATTAAGTTATTTAATTTTTCCAACGGGGCTTTGTAATTATAAAATTGTAGAAATACTCTTACTGCTATTATAAGAATTTAATACTTGTAAAAATAAATATAAAATGAAGTATAAATAAAACAAACTTTGAAAGAGATTTACATAAAATTAATGCGATAGTATTACTAGATTCCATGTAATAAGAAAATATTATCATGAACAACAAAAATTTCTTCAATAGCAACAAATTTTAATAATAGACATAAAATTTACACAAAACAAAATTAGTTTGTCGAAAACAAATACATTTTAATGAGCGACAAAGAAAATTAACATAAAAAAACTAAACAATAAGTACCTAGAAAGTTGTATTTGTCTTCCAGCTTCACTGACTTTTGTCAAAACCATTTGTTGTTGAGCTTCTACGTTTGTATTTCTTTCCATAGTATCGGAATCTCCTCTATGATGATAACCTTTTGTGTTCTCCCTAATTTTACTAGGCCATGTAGTTGCTCTCTCTTCATCTAATCTATTCACCACAGCGTTTTCAGTTAAAATAATTACAGTTGTTTGGTCAGCCGTTGCTGCAGTCAAAGTTGGTGGTACCGCATCACTTTCCTTAAGTATTTTCTTAGTTTCTCGTGTACTCTCAGTGGCAATAGATGGCGTAGTTGATGTTGTTGTACGCTCAGTTTCTAATTTAGCATCCATAACAATTGTTGCCATGTCACTCGTCGCAGCGTTAATTTCATTCACAGGAGTATCTTTATTGATAGTACTACATGTGGTATTACACATTTCCTCTTCACAATGCTCTTCAATGCCACAGTTAACAAACTTTTCCCAAGATTGTAAATTTTGGAACAGATAAGGCTGTTTACAATATTCGTTGACGTAAGTCTGCAAAGCGACTACTTCGCCTTCACAAAGCAGAGGTCCACCAGAATTACCCTTAAAGCAATAAATACTATTTGTTAAAAGTTTGTTTATTACACCATGTTTAAGTAAATTTGTTTCAAATAATTAGATTTATTTTGTTAGCACAAAACGATATTTAAAAACTTACTTGGCAAAAATCAGTTTCATAGTTAAAATTCTTGTTGTCTTCCCCATCAGCTCCGCAAATCATTGTTCCTTGTTGGTAATTGGCGCCACAATCGATTGACGGTCTGAGTAACTCAACAGTCAGTTGCATCAATATGCTGTCTTCTGATATGTTGTTAAATCTCCTCTATAAAAATATTCAAATTATAATGATTTTAAATCATGAAACTGGAGACAAGGGTGCGAACCAGAAATGTTTTGTGGACTGATCACCTTGGAAGAACGGCAAGCAGTACATGGAACGACTTTACTTTTTTTTTATAATAGAAGGGCGCAAACGAGCAGCGGGAACACCAAGGTGTTCAACGACGCCCATGGACATCATCAATACCAGAGGAACCGCAGACGCGTTGCCGGTCTTTCAGATTACTTCATACTGTGCAAGGCATCAAGGAAGCTCAACTTCTCGCAAAGTATATGACAGACAACGTATATAGCAGAAGCTTTAATTTGAAGGTAAACAAGACGTGTAAATTATGTTTTTTTTTTTATTTAAATCAAGTAAAAGGGTCTGACCCGATGTTGTTGCTGGCTCTATCAGTGTTAAAGTATTTAAATAAGTATATCAAAAATGTTCTTACCGCGTAAACAAGAATCTTGCAAGATGTCTGCGTTATTTCTCCCTTGTAGTTTGGCGTGATAGGCGATATTACAGAAGTAATATTGAAAGGGAACAGCGTTTTCAACAAAGTCACATCATAAAACGACCATTGCGTTGAGTTGAAATTGTACGGCTGCACAATTTGTATCACCTATTCAACAAGATTAAATTTATATCATACTAATATTATAGATGCGAAAGTTTAGATGAATGGATGGATGTTTGTTAGATGGTATCTCAGACATTGCTTAACAGATTTTGATAAAATTTGGCACATATGTAGAACATAATGTGAAACAAAATGGAAGAACACATAGGTTAAATATTTTATTAATTCACTCGAACAGAGTCACGGGCGACAGCTATTGATGGATAAAAGCAAAAAGTAAAAGCTATATCTAATGTTAAATGGTAGATTTAAATACGTATCGTTAACAAAAATTTGATTTTAAAGAAGGAAAGGAGAAATTGAGGCGGATTTTTGGCCTATATCAAGAATATTTTGAATAACATAAAGCCTGCTAAACACCTTCGGTTTTAACTGTACAGTTTTAATTATACTGAAATCTGAAATGTGCCTTAAACAAGAAAATTATTATACCTCACGTTCTTGCTCTTCCTCGTCTTCGTTGAAGTTGAAATTGGAGTCAATGCTGATAGAACCCAATCTAGCGATGAGTGTCTTGTGCGGGAAGACCTGACCCTCACCACGGTCCAGGGACGAGGAGATCAGCCAGCTGGGTTGGATCAGGACAGCACTGCGCCTAAACCGCTTGCCTGTCTCATCCACTACTGACATGTCTTGATAGAAAATGAATCCCTGTAAATATTAAGAAAGCGTTAACATTATGCAATTATTCTTAGATAATAAGTTAACCAGTGTCTCCAAGAACTCCAAAGTTTAGATACCATAAAGGGAAATATTCCTCTTTTGACTTCATTATCTGAATCAGCCGCCGACCCCGTTAAATAGGTAACTGAAAAAAATATAACTGTCAATATTAAGTTTTTAATGTTTGCTAACCAGGTTTCGAGGTAATGTCCATATATTTTTATGTGGTATTCTTCTTCGAAATATTTTAAAACTTACGGTAAAGGTAATGCTCTCAATCGAATTAATAAAATAGGTTTTTTTCTTACTAGTAACATTTACCTTTACACAATTATTTACGGAATAATTAATGAAGGACTAACTGTTGAGTACCACGATAAAACTATGAATATTTCACTTTCTACGATGTAGTAATAGCAGTTTTTTATTTATTATTAGTTTAAAAACTTACCAAGACACAATGGAAATAAAACACAGATTTTCATATTTTAATAACTATTCATTTAAAGAAATAAAGATATGACGTTTGCCAAATTCTTGTGACAAACGTATTCAAAAGAAGAATATGAAATAGTTTTAAGCAGCTTTGACGTTGGCCAGTAGAATCGTGACCGAGAAGTGTAAGATTTAAAATACAAAATACAAACCTTCTTTGAAATGTTTCAATGTTTTCACAAGTGTTTGTGAATTAAGAAGGAAATCAGTAAAGTCACGTCCCTTTATTTTTCGTCGTTATCTCTGACAAAGTTGCGAGAACTCCAGTCGAAGGCATTAATCAGAATCGCATCCCGGCTAAGATGTATTATCCGCAATAAAGCGAAAAGAATGAGTTTGCAAATTTAAAACTCGTGTCTTTTAGATAACCGAGGAAGATAAATTCGGGAAACATCTAATTATTCATGTAAGGGGTGTTAAAGAATGCGTATTAATATGCTGCGAGGGAGGTCGGCTTTTGAAAAATATACCAAAGCATAAAGGACGCAGTTTATTTTAAAATGTCGCGGACGGGAAAAAACTTGGGCGGGAAAGCTTGAAACCTGTCTTACTCAAGATATATTTCCAAAAAGGCATGTTATAGAGAGGAATAAGATTTTATAATCTAACTTTGAATCGTATCATCTAAAAAATAACAATGCTATGTTTATCACAGTGTACATCGATATTTTGTACCAAGCGTTACTTTGAAAACAAAAGGGTTAAAGACATTGTGATATGGCGACCATAAATGAGCGGATAGATCGCACTCGAACCGCTGATGTGGCGGCGTCACAACGACTGCTCAGACGGTTATTACAGACCAGTTTGCGGTGAGCTCCGCTAATGTTTCCTATTACCCTTTCTTCCTCACTCTTGCCATTATATGGGAGGGGTAACGAATTTCAGCACAAAATGGGTGTGCTATAACGACCCGAAATGAATGTGCTACGTGTTTTGGCGGCTACCCACAATTGCTTAACACTTCCTCTGAGTAGCCTTTAGTTGTGCTATAATCAGTTAGGCTTATTCTACGATCAGTATCGATTTAGAAACGATTATACTTTAATATAGGAAATGGATAGTAAAATTAATGAAGAAGAACCATGAGGAAATTCAAATAAATTCATTTCTAACTCGTAAACTCAATTCGAATTTATCACAAGAGTTGGTTACTCTTATTCAATATCATGTTATATTATTGAGTAAAACTAAATTATCTTCTATGTTTCTCTTATAATATTAAATGAAATTAACTTAGAAAAGTGTTGTCTGTAAAAGTTTACAGCGCTGTTAGGACAATGCAAACTTTTTCGAAAGAGTGTCGGCACGTCTCCCGCGGGACGTATTGAAGACTGGGGGACGGTTGAACCTACCTTTTCTCAGTCTTATTGCCACGGAACGAATTAATCGGTTCCTTACAAAGACGGTAATATAATAATTGAATAATGATATCTTGTGAACCCTTTATTGTTTACCAAGTTAATTTTTTATTTTTATAGCTCTTACCGTCGTTACTCCGTCCGGAAAAAAATCTTAATTAGTAACCTTTATGTTCTTTCAGACTATGTTCTACATGTTTGTCAAAGTTTAGTCCAATGGCGGGATTCGAATCGACCTCGTGATCGGAAATCCGAACCCTTAACCATGAGGCTATTGACGCCTTTTAATTTTGGTTTTTATACTCTTTCTTTCTCCAAAATAAATACTTATTTTCTTCATACATTTTATAGATCTTGTTGGTTTTGTTTTTTTTTGGAACATATGAGAAAAAAATAGAATCGCATGCAGTATTCTAGTGAGCAGTGTTCTTAGTAATTCCTAAGGATTTCCATCGATAAAATGTTGCAAAACAATTCCAATATAAAGATGTTCAGGCAATAAGTGGAATTCTAAGTGAAATAAGTAGCAGTAAACGTTAAATAATCAATTAAAAAACTTTAATGAAATTTACAAGGATTCGTTTTAATTAACTTGTTCCCCGAACATTCCATTTTTTGGTTTGGTTTTGGTTAATTTCTTGTTTTATGTGTTTGTTTATTAACTTAACGGAAAACTTAGTAACATTAGATTATATTAACTAAAAAGTAGTTTTTAGTTTAAGTCTATAGAAACTTACATAATAAAAAAAATATTATTAATTATTCTTTCTGATACAAAATGAAAGAAACAAGAGTAAAGTACTTCTTTTGAATAATATTTTTTTATCCGCGTGGTATAAATATTTGTAGGTAGGAAAAAGTACATATACATGCACATATACACATATACATAGATATATACATAGTAAGTATATATTTGTTAGATTTTTCTATTTTCAATGAAAGAGAAATAGTACCTATAAAATATAAAATGATATAAAATGAGTTTGATTTCGGCAGTTTCCATAAATTTTGTAAAATAAAGTTATACGAAAATTTGGCCGTATTGTAATTCTACTTTTTGTTAAAATTTTCAGATCTTATTCATGTGGAATAAGGTCCTTTTTATGCATGCTATTCTCATTATATCTGAGACTTAGAACGGGGAAGAACGAAGGTGATATGAATATTAAACGCTTGAAGAATTAGAAGATTTATACGACAATTGGAAAGTTGGGTGGAGCTCGCGCACTTAAATGAATGTTTAACATTATCTGTAGAGTTTAAGCGAGTTGAGCCTCTTAAACAACTTGTGAAGAAACTTTAATAGGCAGAGGCTCTCGGGCGATTAATTCCAAGACGTGGAAAGGTGGACGGGAATTCTTAATGTTAAAGGGTGACTTGGACTGAGAGACTGTTCAATAGACATTGAGGCAAAATTACTGCACTATATTTTGTTTTATAAAAAATAGCGGAGATGTTACGCAGTCTGTTTGTTAGATACATAATAGATTCCGAAGATGAAATTGATTTACATAATGACCAAGAACAAAGATTGTCAAATAGAGGCGATGATGTACTTAGATTACAATTGTCTTTGAAATTGTTTCAAATATCTGACACTTTGTATATTTCTTGTGGGCCTCAGTATATACATATTTAATATAGAGATGTAATATATAAAAGAAAGTCGTGTTAGTTACACTATTTATAACTCAGCAATTTTCAGCCACATCGGCAAAGCCGATATGGCTGAAAATTGGTGAGGAGGTAGCTTAGAGCCAGGAGAAGGACATAGGTTACTATTTATTCTTTTTTTGTCGAATTTATGCCTTGAAGAGCTGCTTTTTATTTAACTTACTAATATTATTAATGCGAATGTTTAGATGGATATGATGTGGGTATGGATGGGTGGGCTACACTAATTAAGTTTTTTATATATTCACGCGGACGGAGTCACGGGCGAAAGTACTTTATTATAGAGATGTAACGAAGCCAAGTGTAAAGCGAGTACTTGCATGTAATATAGAGTTGATTGGCTCGCTCCGCGGCGGTCATTGTTTGACGGCGTCATTTTCCGGCGGCCGTCCCGCGCCCGAGCCTCACCATTGTGCTGTGCTTTATTGAATTTGATTTACGCACCAATTTTTGTAGGCTTCGGTTTTTATTAACTGACCTCGGCGCCGTTGTAAACTTAATTGAATCCGGCAACAAAAGGCATCGAATGAAAAGAGCGTCCGCCAGTGTGCGATGCAGATTATAATAGATTTTTCCGAATTTGCATCGGCTTTAAGTTTTTCGATATTGGATTTTTTAACGGTGGTTGAACTATTGTTTTCAAATTTTATATTTGCCATATGTTACTCGATAGATTTATTTAACGTTCTACGTTTTAATCGTATATCTTTAAATGAGCAATTCTTGTATATTTATATATAATATATATATAATTGGAATCTTGGAATTGGCTCCAACGATTTTCATAAAATTTAGTATATACAGGGTTTCGGGGGCGATAAATCGATCTAGCTAGGAATCATTTTTAGAAAATGTCATTTTATTCGTGTTTTATCGATAATCAACTTAAACATAAACTTAACTTTTTCTATCGGTAAAATCGAAAAATATTATTCATATTTTATTATTTTATTAGTAATTCGTACTTAAATATAATTTCCAAAAAACACAATTTAAAAAAAAATACCGAGCAAAGCTCGGTCATCCAGGTACTTTTTTTTTAAATATTGCATACGTGATACATAATATTAATTTAAACTTTAAGGAGAGGAGAACATGGAAGTGATTCATCTAATTTAGTAACTTAGTCCTAGTATGAAGTAATATACACAGGGCATTCAAAAAGATCACAGTTTCCAGCTAACAAATAAAACAGCAAAGAAAATTAAAATGTATGTAAATGTTTTAAGCATTGTAAGATTTTTTTTCATATCTAGGATTTGGTTTAGTAAATGAAATAAAGCGATCCAATTTAAACATTCTTGTTACAAAGCTCGTCACAATTAAGCAATAAGTTGCTGTCTTTCCTTCAAATTTTCTGCAACAAAAGCGAATTATACGCGAAGACCGTAATCTCAGTTAATTATCTGAAATTCGGTCGTATTTAACGTCGTTTCAAAACGAGTTTTCACAATTGTAGTCGAGTCAAAAGAGCCTTCTAAAGGAATCGCAAACACAATTAAGGGCAAGTTGTTTGTTGAAAATGTTAGGGAAAGAGTGTTCATGACGCGACGCTTGCTACACATCGATATGTTACTGAATTTACTTCTACATATTACATAGTTCAAGAATATTCAGATGTTGCGTATAAAACATTTTTTTAATGCATAATGATAAACTATCTCTCTCTCTCTCTCTTATGCTTAGTGGGACATCGTGTAAAAGTAAAATTAGAAATTATTTGATTTAAATATACTAAAGTAATCTTTGCGAATAAAATTGAAGCATTCCGACGGCTCAGTACATATTAGTCTTAAGTAACTATTTCTCCTTTTAAATAATTAACTTTTTACGTTGAAAAAACAATAATCCATAATAAAGGTTTATTCCAAATGTAAATGAGTAACAAAGAAGTTTTCAAAGAAGTCAGTTACGGCTTTATATTTGGTTGTGAAGCTTGTTGTTCTTTGCTATGAAGATATAGAATCAAATCAGCCGAAACAATGGCGACTCAATTAAATCCGCGTACTCTAATGTCTTGGAGCGCAGAACATTTTTTAAATTTTTTGCGCAATTAATGGTTTACTAAATTGTACTATCCATGAAGAATAATATGGGTTTTGATCCATGATTTTGTAAAAAAAAAAATATTTTTTGAAAAAGTACTAGCGATCGCCTGCGACTCCGTCCGTGCGGTACAAAAAAAAATTTAACTAGAAGCCTTTGTGTCCTTTCAGACTATGTTCTACATTTGTGTCAAACTTCAACGGGATCTGTTCAGCCGTTCTAGAGATAACTTGAAACAAGGATACATCCAACCATCCAAATATTTTATAATATTAGTAAGATTACCACAACTCCCATTATTTAGTTAAAGTTAATATTTGGTATAAGAAATGCAATTATTTTCTAAATAAAGGTGTTATTTACTATTTGTATTTATTATCATATTACTCATTGAACAAGAGTCTACTATAGTGTTAATAATTTCGCAAATCTATAGAAGATTTCTTCTCAAGTCGAGTTTAATGCAAATCGTAGCCTGAATACGGTCTGTTTACTTCTTTGCCCCTTTGTTTCAGCCGTAACGAGCAGAAAAAGGGCCCATTCAGAACATCCGAACCTAATTACCCTACCCTCAGTTACAAAGGAGGGTTTCTAATTAACGACATTATGTCAAATAATTTGTTTGAGTCGACGTCTTACTTCGTTTCACTCGTGTATTGGATTAAGTTTGCTTTCGGTCGGGTTCGTTTGTTTTATAAAGAAAAGCCTTTCAGATTGTAAAAGGATTTATGATTCATTGTCGGTTTATCCAACGGTTATTGAAACTGTGACTTAGGTTTTACATTTATATTATAACTGTAAAATAAATTCAGTAAACATAGTTTACAATAACTTATTGAGAGGTGTAAGTAAAATTTTCAGAAATTAAACTCATGTACTAGGCTAGCATAAATGGAATAATGGTTTGTAATATTTGAAGATATCGTTATAACAGTTGTATGACCTTGAATTTTATAGCGATCCTTGGAGATATTTTATAATACATATAATGCTTAATTATAAGCGACAGTTATCTGCTACTAAGGATTATTCGTTTATAATATATTAGTTGGTTTGCAATGAGATCGTAACTAGTATAATTATGATAATGAAGTTGATGGATGCGGCGTGTTATATCTCCGCTTGCCGTGAATGTTGTTTCGTCAGCTGTCTAACGTTACAGCGGGTCTATTATGATTACTTCGAAACGATCTCGCTTTACGATATCGTTTCAAAGTGATAATCAACAATTTTGAAAAAGTTATGTTATCGAATTTATTATGGGAAATCTATACTTAGTGGTTGTTCATGTTGAACTAGCGGTGGAGCGCGCGATTTTCTCGCATCGTCAGGCAAATTTAAATGATTCAAACTCGTTCATTGCGCATACGCCTCGCGATGAACGTGAATACAAACTCGCAACCGTAGCTGCGCCCGCGCTTTGACCATGAACAAGAACTAAGGGCGTCCAATTAGTGACTTTGAATGCGATAAGCATTAATCTTTGTAACTGCGGGGTTTTGTAATTTAAGTTACATTTGTTTGACATATGTTGTCTCCGTTTTTTTTTAAAGTAAATGAGAGGGATGACAATATTTGTCAATAAATAAAGTAAATAATGAAAAATATAAATTTAATTAGAGTTCAATTAACCAAATATTGAAAATATTAATTATATTACGTTCAGAATCAGTGTGAAATTTAACGAAACCTGTCACGGGTAACAATGCATTTGCAATTACTATTGACTGCTATTAATTCAATTAATGCTAATTAGTTTCTACGATGTACGATTCAGGTATGAGTCAGATACGACTATAGCGTGGTTACAATGTTACTTCGATATAATAATTTAAAAATAATTTATGGATCTTGTTACTTTACTCATGTAACTCGTAGTAAGTTCACGGATATCTTCAAGCAGTTGAAAGCGGCATTTACAAACAGTCAGTTCGCTGCCAGCAGCATTTTGCCGACAATGATGTTCACATATGGCGACCCAAATCTATCTAATATTTTAAATGCGAATGTTTGGATGGATGGATGTTTGTAAGAAGGTATCTCAAGAACAGCTACATGGGTCTCGCTGAAATTTGACATATATTTAGAACTTAGTCAGACGGAGTCGCGGGCGGTAGCTTGTTAATTCATATATGAATACCGTAAGAATTTGAGAGTCATAAAATGCTCCGTGCGTATGTAAAATTGCGCCGAAAATAGTAGCAATTTTAAGCCTTTATCTGTCAGGCGGAGGGTCTGACCATGGCTAATTCCGGCAGCAGGTCTGAGAGCGAGGATTAGCAGGCATTTGAATGCCGCGCCGTCGCCTACTCACTAATTGAGTTAATATTTGGTTATCGGCGGCGCGCACTCGTCCTGCGCGACTAATCCTACAGAATTAATGACTCGAATTTATCATTATTAATGCGTACGTGAATCCCACCTACACCTGATATTAATGTTCGTACATACTATGAGTTACCCTACATGTGAAGACGATACATCTATTGTTTATCCTTTGCATTTTAGTCTCTAATTAATACTGTGTGAAGAAAAATTGATAATTACTAATAGTATTATGCTTATTTCATTTATTTATTTATCATATTCTTAATAAAATACATTTCATATATAAAATAAAAAATGTTCCAAAATATATTATATTGAAAATAGAACCACCCGCTGTGGAATCCCTTGACTCAAGCAACCAGCGGTCAGGGCTGCAGAGACAGGAACCTCCTCACATGTTAATATAAGAAGGTTCATATTATGATTATGTTTATCCAGTCTTTTTGGGTATTCTAATTTTTTTCTTTTAAATTAAGAAGCGATTTTTTATCCCTCTTTTTTAACTTTTTAATACCAACTTTCCGTCCAAAAAATAAATTAACGTTAAGTATTTCTTGATGAATGCTTCGATATTATTAAACATTGAATTACAACATAAAAAATTGTCGTTATAATATGAACGTTGTCCAAAGGTGAGCCATTCGATCGGACAGTTTTATGCGACGCCGTTTATTTGCGCGTTCCGTCCGGTCTGCGGCTTTATGGCATTTTTTATAGCACTAGTTCATATTTTGGCGGATTTAAAGGATTAAGCGGACCAACTAACCGTCGCTTCGATGTATTAGAATTACGAGCTTCGTAGGGCTTAGGAAGTCTGACTCTGAAAGTATAAGTGTATTGTTTATTTGATTATATTTGTTTTTAAGTAAACTACACTAAAGTTATGATTTTGGATGCATCAATAAGAGTGAAAAGGTGGTAAATGCGAAAAATATATTAAGAATGTGTAATAAAGATGCAGAAGACTAAATAGTTAACTCTACTCATTTCCTTAAGTTGAACTTGGTGTACAGTCAGCTGCATGCATATACATTTACATAACATTAGAAACGTAAACAGGTCTCCGTTACCAAAAAATAAGTATGCAAGAATCTGTCAGTAACAGGAGTATATATATGTATATAAATATTTATAATAACCAATGACTTATAAAAGTTTCTGAACTTTGGTAAGTCTATGCATATTTACGCAGCTGACTGTACATTTACACGAAATGGGCTAATTAAACATTCAAATCGATACAACGATAACTTTATAACTACTTTGCTGATCAGTGTGGTTGTAATGAGTTAGTGATGTGCGACGCTCGACGTTGTGCAAGCTGACGCTCGCCGCTCAAATTCATAACGCTAATGACGATAGCTTGTTCGATGACGTTTTGCTAATTAATTACACAGTAATGCTAATCAATATCGATATGTTCCTATTTATAGCTTAAAACCTAGTTAATTTAAGTTTAGTTATTTTTTATGTATAAAAACAGAGGAAATTTTAAAAATAATGTTGTAATAGTTTCTTTGCTTTTAAAATCTAAGAATCAGCTTAAACAAAGACGGTTTATTTGTCATGCGTTTATAAATGATATTAATCAATATTCGTCGAAGGTATTGTCCTACAATAGGTATCGGAAGGTGCATCAAATCGCGTGTAATTCCGGATGCGACGTGACAAATTACATCAAGTGGCACATGACAGTGCATTAGTGATTGCGCGCGGCATTAGGCTCGCATAATGACGTCACGCCCGACCCACACTCCGTAATTAACGACTGATTAACGGACAATTAGTCGGCTAATCACTGATAACAGATGTCGCTGTAATCAGCGGCTTCGTGGCAATATGGTTAACAAAGAGTTAGAAAAAACTAGATAATGATATTTATGTAAATTTGTAAACAATACAACATTCTAATGGAACAACATCCTCAAGTCTTAAACATAACCTAGAAATTTAAGACATGACAAAATCGTGATGCTTATATTTTAAAAGGATAATACCAAAAGGACCAATGTAGCGGTAAGGGTATGTTCTATTGATCTTTGTATTCTAAACGTTCCAAATAGAAATATTTTTACATATGTATTGTGTTTATTAATACAAGATACGCCTATTCAAATAATGACAAATTGCTAGCGATTACTCAATGCGCCATTTACTTCCAAAATTGATGAGAATTAAGTCGGGCCGCTAAAAAATAGATCGCTCGTCTCTTTATCACCTCTTCGCAAATCCTGCTCGTAAATCAGACTTCGCTTGTTCATTCTATTCATTATTTTAACGTTAGACGACTTCAATTAGGGATCTTCCAAGATTAGAGTAATTTTTTCCCATTACAAATAAGAGAGAGAACGATTTAAAGACGTCAGTACTGATCTTAGTAATATAATTACGAATGTTTGGATGGATGTTTAGATAGAAATGGATGTTTGTTTAAAAGTATCACAAGAACGGCTTCAAAGATCTTGCTAATTTGAAATTTGGCATAGATTTAGAACATAGCCTTGAAGAACACGCAGGCTACTTATAAATTTTTTTTAACTCCTCGTGGTCGGAGTCACTGGTGACAGCTATGTAATAATTATGAAAATTATAAAAAATAACAAAATAACATCAGGCACAATCGTGGTAAGATTATTCGTAAAAAAACTCTGCAAAAGAAAATTAAAATTGGAGTCTGCCGTCGGCGAATTAATTTCAGGTTATTTTTATCTACACAAATACAATAACGTAAATAATCTAAATTATTTAACCTATTTCTTGTTAGTTATTTTGATGCGAAATAATCTCTTTAACATTAAAGGTAATATTGAAACAAGGTAAAGTGAAGTGGGGTTCCTCCACATCAAAGATAAGGGTAGGGGCGGATGTCTCAATAACAATTCTTGTAAAGGGTTAAAATACCGACCTTCTACAGTACATGACACTTGGACGCATTTTGGTATGTATCTGTTTTCAAAAATTTATATTACAATTTTTAACAAGGTAATTTTCTTTTTATGTAGCAACTACTGTAATGCTCTAAATAGTGTTCATAATGGAAGTGTATATAACTTGTTTTTTATTTTTTCTTAATAATTGTAATGATTTGCGCGGTGCAGATATTTTCACGATGATGACAGGATTAAAACTAATTGTCATATTCAATTGAATCCATCTATATACATTCCACTTTTAAATAATATATACCACCTTTACTAAACCAGAAAATCCTGCAAGTTGTGTTGAAGACTACTTAACTACTGTGTGGTAAGTAGTTTTTGCTTCAGTTTTAGTCCCATTTTTTAAGTGTATTTTATTCATGCTTTAGTTTGATTAGGCATTAGTCTACCACATTTAGAGTTAAGTATTATTTTTATGTATTAAAATTATTACGGCGAGTCTCTTAAATTTTGCACTACAACAATTTTGCCTTCCCTCCCCACGGTAAAGATTATTTCTAAGCAGCTACTTACTTACATGTATATAATCGTTGTTATTGTTTAAGTATGCGCGTTGGCACGTCTATGCGAACAATTTTCACAAAGACATTCTTGTTGTACGGCGCGAGCTTCTAACGCTTTCATAACTCTTTGGAGAAATTTGAAACTTTTTCTCTTAGATTTATTTAAAAGCTGTTTACCTTTTTAAAACAAACATTTTGTAATACTGTTTTTATTTTTTTGATATTAACTATTTGGTTACAAGTTTTATACTAATTTACAACTTATAATATCCAATGATCTACTAATGTAAATTTTTAAAATTATTTTAAGGTTGCATTTGAGTTAAAATGCCTTTTAATTCATTGTACATTAAAAAAGTAGTACAAAGAGTTAAATATTTTAGTTTTTTGCTATAAGTTAATGTAAGAATAGCTTAATATTAAACATTGAACGTATCTTATTTAAACAACAAAATAAACAAATTTAATTGGTTTATAGTAAATATAGAATATTATTTCGTTCCAAATAATTCTGTACATTTTCAGATGAATATTTACCGATAGCAAATAAATTTAAATTCGCATGGAAGTTAACAAATTACTTGATAAAGTGCCCGTAACGACAATACTTTAGAGATACGCTCCGCCCAACTGTCAGGAGTTTTTCTGCAGATAAGGCGGTTCATCGTAATAGGCGGGGCCATGGTGCTAATGGGTGTAGGCCCCGCCCACCGGTGCGCCACGCCCATCCACTGAAGCCTCAGTTTCCAGTGGAACGTCACACTGGGTACTACTCTCAACTCTAGCGTGTCGCTCTCAAAGCCAAACATACAGAGTAACAGACAGCACTAAAAGTCTTGATAGCAACTCTATCAATAAACACAATTTTATAATGAATTGAATTTATTATAATGTTGTATGTCAATAAAAGAAATATTAATCACCTTAGTAAACATCATGATATATAAATCTAATAAAGAACAATTAATATCTAGAAATAAATTTGCGCAGTCATTCAGTAAAATTGTTGCCAATTGACAGCCCTCAAATAGTAAGGAAATAGATCGTGTAATTTTATATTATATAAATGATAACAAAGTTACAAAGGCTGACCGAAATAGCCGACATTGGAATTAAGTTAATAAGTTGAGAAGATTTTTGCGCCTCGGAGGCCAAATTTAGTCTTTCCCTTACCACCCGTTTTCTTGTAAAGAAAGGATGGGAAGTGGAAGTGGAAACCGGATGAGAGGATGCATGGAAAGGGAAAGTATTTTCTTTCTGTGCATCCTCTCCTCCGTCGATTGAAGACAGGCAACGCAACGCGTATGCAATTGCTTATGTCTATGGGTAACGGTCACTTCGCTATTTCAGATGGTCGCTCGCTCGTTTGCCACCTTATGATATATAATACAAAAAAAAACTTATATTTCTATCTCTTCCTTCATTTGTTTTACGTAACCTAATTACATCATCAGCCCACTACGTCCCACTGATGGGTTCGGAGTCTACCCTTAGGGTATCTTTGCCGTCTAATTACATATGTTTATATAAAATATACATATCCAAAATTATACTTTTCTTTGAAGGTATCAGTTGATATTTCAAGTTTTGCTCACAGTAATTTTGCTTTTAAATATCAGTGGGTGCGACTAAAACAAAAGTGTTCCTAAAAAGTGGTCGGGGTTCGTAGCGCTGGCAACGGGGCTCGTATTTCAAGTATAATCTGTGGTGATTAATTAAGACGTCTGCGGGGGTCACGGCGACCGAGTGTATATCATAAAATTGTCTTACAATTTATTTTCATTACAGCTCCGGACTAGAATAAAGATTTAATTTAAGCCAATTTTTTTAAGTAATAATTTTTTATTATATCATAAAGTGGCAAACGAGCGTACGGCCACCTGAAATCGTTGAAATAGTGAAGTGACCGTTATCCATAGACACAATTGCATATTTAAATATTGGAACGTTGTAACAATATTTTGGGTAAGGATAAATAAGTATTTTATAATATTGTATACTGTTAAAGACTCTATCTTTTAGTATTTGTTTAGCAATAATAGGACAAATTAGTCATTCTTGGATAAAAGACAAAATATAATTGTAGAAAACTAAAACTGATTAAACATTAAAAGAAAATAATTAAAAGAAAGTTTGCAACAAAGAAGTAGTTTTTTTTTTACGCTAATAAAGTCTTTAATAATATTTTTTTTTCCGAGTCCGTCCCCCGAATGAAAAATTAGCAAACGTAATTCATTAACCGCCCGCAAAGATTGCGCTAAGTCCTTTATTTCAGGGTGGGCTCCAACCAAAGTATTTTTTAATTCCCCAGCATTAGCATTGTCTCGTGCGTTGATTTATGTCCAGGAGTCGCGCCGCTCTACATAAATACGTTGAGATAATGGCCCTTTTTTAACACCTTAATTAAAACGCTAGCTACTTAATTGATGAGAAAATGTGAGAAGAAAATTTTTCTTTAATCTTTAATGTTTCATAGCTATTCTTGGATTTTTTGCAGAGAAATAAATACATTAAAAGTGCACTTACAAAAATAACACTTCTATTCAGTTTGTTTTTTATATACATGTCATTAAGACAGAAAGTTTTTGAGATTAAGTTTAGTAGCAAAATACTATAAGTAAATCTTTAAATTAAACTGAAAATAGTAAGTAAGATCTGCTTTAATTTAATCATTTTAATTATTTATTTATTAATTATTAATCCCACACTTCTCCAGCAACTTGGTTTGAACAAAATTAAAAAAAATCTAGTCATAAATATAGCCTATATCACCCAAAGATAGGGTAGATTACCAACCGCGGAAGAATTTTTCAAATCAGCTCAAAAGCTTCGGAGAAAAACAAATAAAACTTTCCTTTTTAATATTAGTATTGACAAGAACAACGATTCCTTCTTTAACAAGGTTTTATTCAAGCGAGCAATCTATATGTTATTCGCTAGACCCATTATTTGTAAGTCTTGAATCAATCTTATAGAATTACCGTCTGCCAGCAAGTTTAATGTTGGCCGATAACCGATACCCGGCGCCCATAAACACGCTGGAGTAAGTTTATGTAAGGCGATATAAGGTCGGTCAGGACCCGTTTACCTCATGCTTATCTCCACACGAAAACCTATTCGAGTTTGTATTACCTGCTTTGTTCTTATGATATATAACACTTATATAAGTGAAAAGAAATAATTACACTGCGACTATTAGAAAAACACGTGTATTAAAGTGACGTCAAAGTGGTTATATGTTTCAACGTAAATATGTACCAACACTCATAGGTTTAAGTATTATATTTTTTATGTATTGCTCAAGAATTCATTTCGCAAGCCTCATAATATTTTAATAGCCATGATTTGTCAAAAATTCGCGCCGCCCGACGTTATAGTCACAGAATAGAAAGATTGACGTATGTCTAAGTTAAACATTGTCTAATTTATTTACAGTAAGCCCCTTATCTTTTAACTAAGCGCTCCCATCTGTAATATATTTTGCTACCAGTGTAGTACTTTGTTAATAAACAAAACGTGTTAATTCATAGAAAAAAATCATAGTTTTTACACAAATAAAAGGATAATTATTAAACTATAGTTACCTCTGTTTAAAAATATTCGGATCTATACTTTCAACAACCCTAACGCACATCCATCCGTACACTTAAATTAATTGCTTTAAGTTGGCCAATTTGTCGTCCTCGTAACCGGTGCGAAATAACTCGGCTCAGTTTTTATTTATTTCGTCTCATGTTAATTGCGAGAGCAAAAGCTTTAAAAGGCAGCAGCCCCATCGAAGCACAGTTTAGCAAGCACGTAAGCTCGGGGACTGCATCCTAATGGCGGAGCTTTCAAAGTGGACCAAGTGCAGGCTGCGCCGTCGACAGAGGCGCACTCTCGCGGAAATCACGAAATGCCATAATTAAGGTTAATGATGTTTATAATTAAAATAACACTCGTGGATCGTGGGCCGCAAATCAAAGCAAGATCCCGGGGAGCCGTGTAACGCCACTTCACTTTGTGAGTTGCTCCTGTGTATGCTTACTTGTCTATTTGGGTCTAGGGTTGCTGGGGAGATGTAGCTGTAACACAAACAAGTGAACAGCAAACAGTAACGAGGTTGTTTTAAAATAAAAATATATCTTATTGCATTAATAATTATAAAAAAAATGTGTAACAAATTAATTAATATATTTTGTGAAGTCTCTTTAAAATTTTAATTTACATTTAAAATTCTGAATTAAAACTGTAGGTAAACAAATAGCGCTAAGGAAATGTATTCGTGTACATCTGAAATCACTTAACTAGCAATAATTAACTTTATTTACATTCAGCCTCGAGGCAATCGCACAACCCTTTCTAAGGTATGTCGCACACCAGGATGAACAAAAATATAACAAAAAAAACTACAACCGAATTTTGTTTTAAGATATGATTTCCCCAAATGTATTGTATATTTTTAGTTTTGACTTATAATCAATGTTTTTAATCTATAGGTAAACTATCACCATGATAAACGAATAAAATAAAGTGTTAACATTAGGAAATATTGAAAACAAAGTTTTTTTATTTTTTTCCTCCTGTTGTGCCACAGTCTTTGTAGCAAGAGGTTCCGGCGGACGTGTAATTAAAACCATCCTCTACTGATTTATCGCGTCCACAATTTATTCCTTTATCTTTGTTCGGACCACTAATATATCTTTATTCAGTAGAGTTCTCCAGATAAAATTAGCGAATTTGTTCATCGCACCGCCTCCTCTTCCTTGCGCATCGTTTGCTTAAAGGGTTACGAGAGAGCGCATTTATACAATTGTTTTCTTGCATTTCTTTGTTTCAAATTTACCATTTTGGTGATATTTTCTAATTATGATTGTTATAATTTAAATAAGTATGTATAATTGTATACAATAATTCATAACCGTGGTCATAGGTAACAAAGGAATGTACGGGCGAATCTCTTCTTCTTTTGGTGCCATCTCTTAACGTAGGTTGGCGATCATCGTAGCAACATAAACTGTGGATCATCAACATCTCGAAATATAGAACGCGTTTTATTATACCATCGGCAGACATGTTTCAGCCAAGATGTTCTTCTCCTTCCTGGACCCTGGATCTTTCCTTGGATAATGATTTCTAATATTCGTACTTCTCAATTTTACCTATTTATATAAAAAAAATCCTCTGACAACGAATCACAAGTGTTTCCACCACACGATGATTATGGCTTGAGAGTAATTGATATAATAATACTCGAGACATTTATCAGAATTAAATGAAAGCTTCGAAATAATCATACGAAATATCACGTAACAAAATACGCTGTAAACTAATTAATTGAATTTCATTTTAAAATCAAAGGTATTATAAACAATATTAATAATTGAAAATGTATGAGGTATTCATCACAAATACTGGAAAGCTGTTTTATTTAAGTACGGGATTATCATTACTCAGCTTAATTAAAATTTAGCGAATGTAATATGATGGGGAAAGTACATTGCAAATAAATTAATACTACGCAGGCTAGTTGCATTTGTTTTATACAGATAATACGATTTTAAAAGTATAGACAAGACATAAAAAACTGCATAAAATGTAAGTATATATTTTAAGGTAGCTCTATTTGTTTCATATTCTATAATCAAACCGAAATAATTATGCCTGCTGTTTTTGTCACATGAGTCCAAGAAGAGATTCGGTAAATTTAGGGTTATCATTTGAACTGGGTTGTATTATAAATTCTAATGCATTATTAAACCATTTACTTTGCAAATAAAACTGGCCTGCACTAGAAAATCCACTCGTAATAAATCTGAGGGGCGATTTATTGCATTTTTCATAAAGCGAGCCATGTTAGGTTTTAGCGGGGCTCGATAAGGCGATTAATAATTCACAAGTTTACGGTGTTTAGCGCGGCATTCTTGCATGGTTTAGCGTTATCGATGCGATCTCGTTGCGGAATGGCAGCATATAAAATGCATCCAGAGTGAAGGTTGCCGTTTGCTGTGTTGTTATGACACCTAATATGCAAGAAGCACGCGATATCGTGCGCTTTTGCTCGTGTTAATAGCCGAGACGCCTTTATAGTGACGTCATTTTATAGATGTGTATATTTGCATTATCAAAGTACGACTGAGTGGTTACATGTACTCATAATTAATTTACAATCAATGCTTTCCTGACAATTGCTTACTAAGAACTAGCGTTTTCGTTCACATTACTTGATATGAAAACAGTGATGGCATTTTAAGTTGTTTTTTTATATATATATATATATTTTATATCATAAGGTGGTAAACGAACGTTGCCCATTTGCATGTGAGTTGCCTACCTTTATAAGATGGAGGAGAGGATGCACAGAAAGGAAATATCTTTCCTTTCCATGCATCCTCTCATCCGCAAAGTCCAGTTCCCATCCTTTCCTTATTAGAAAAACGATGGGAAGAGAAAGAGGACTAATTTAGGCCTCCGGGACGCACACTTATAAGACGAAACGCGGAATTGCTTCCACTTGACGCCTGTCTTCTGTGTGGTCGTGGTATTTCACCGGGCGAGCTGGGCCAATTCGTGCGAAGATGTTAAAGCGGGATCTAGCACTGTTAAAAAAGGTTGTTCCCAAAGGAAAAAAGTATTGGTAAAATATGTCTGTAATAGTAGTAAGTCGTCGTGTAAAATAAAGTTAAATATAACCTTTAATATTGAACGAGTAATAAACGTAGCGTGCAGTTAATGTCACAGGTGAGTGGATATTTAGGCAATTAGTTGTTATAAAGTGCAGTTGCGCCGTGATTGCGATTGGTTTGCAGCTCATGACAAATTTGAGCGATGTTGATATCCGGCCGCGCTGCCCGGGGGCGCGGGCGCTCGCTTTTAATAAATTACGGTTTCCAGTTACAATGGACATAACACAGCTACGACTGTATATTGGTTTACACGTTAAACATAATATATTGCATTCTCAAATTTTTTTTGAATAGACGTTATTTAAAAAAATATCCTTCAAAAACGAAATTTGAATTATAAATAATTCGATGACCAAAGCTTTGCAACATAATTTCTAAGAATGTTCTGCTAAGTAATAGCAGTAATCAACAACAAAATTACCAAAAAAAAAATACCAAAATGACTCAACCAATGATTTACTTCAGATAAAATGTTGTGCACAGAAATGTTACAGAGATATGTTAGTTCAGTTTCATCATCAACATCAGCTTATTGTAAGTCCCCAAGTGGTTCGGAGCCTACCCTAAGTTAAGGGTGATTAGGCCATAGTTAACCACGCTGGCCAATTACGGGTTGGTTGACTTCACACATATCTTTGAATTTCTTCTCAGATACGTGCAGGTTGCATCACAATGTTTTCCTTCACCGTAAGAACGTCGGATAAATGTACATATGTAAATCGGAAATCGAAAAACACATTGGTACATGGCGGGATTCGAACCCAGGACCTGCCGATTGCAAGTCAAGTGCTTGACCCCTGAGCCACCGACAATTCAGTTTACCTTGATTTATTTCTAATCAAAGTCAATAATACGTTATTTTTAATCACAATTGCCTGAAATACATTGCAATCTTCGAAATCAAACTGATAAAACCAATTACATAATTTTCATGAAGCTTACCATAGAGAACAATGAGTCATAAAAATAACTAACGTAATAATATTCAATGTAAAAAACCATTAAGTAATGTACGACAGGTAACAGACAAAACACTGAGTCATTCTCATTAAATACATATTTACTCTACAACGCAACGCTCCATTAATCAATTTTTGCATTTTTAATTCGGCCCTCATTATTTGCCCGTGAATTTCGCTCCCACTGTTGTTTCAACATTTTAAATTTTAAACTCGCGGTGGGGGCCTCAAAACTCGCATTTCCAAGTAATTTACAATTTATCATGTACGCCTGCAAATGAGCAAATATTTTTCGTTTGTTAAGCCACTTGTAATTAAATATATTGAAATTTTATTTCTGAATGCGGTTTGCAATCTGTTTCACGCCAAGCCGACTTTTCATTAAAACGTTGCCATTTTGCGTTGCATTTTGTAATAAAATTAGCACATTTGTTGTCATATAAATATACTTTCCTAGTTATTAATTGATAATAACTACTAGTATATCAAAGCGCAGTATTATCTTGAGTATCTGAGACCAAAATCTCCGTTTAAAACATATTCTCAGATATCAAAGTCTCAGAAACCAACCATTAGTGAGTACGTGTTTGTTCAACAAGTGACTGACATTGCGATCAGAAATATTATTCTAATGATAAAAATGTTTTAAGATTTTTCTAACCCCGATTATTAAACTTTGTAAAAATGATAATACATTTATTTATGTTAATTTAATACTAGCTGTCACCCGCGACACCTTCCGCCCAGAATTAATAAGAAAACCTTAATTAGTAGCCTATGTCTTATTCGAGACTATGTTCAACATCCGTGCCAAATTTCAGCAAGATCTAGCGATACCTTCAAACATACATCTAACTAAAGTTTCGCTTTTATATTAGTTAAATAACAATATCAGTTGAACACTCAGAATTAAGAACAAATTAATAAAAATGTATAAAAACCAATGTAATATATTGTAAAAAGATTTTTATTTAATTAACTGTCGACAACTTATCGATATCGGATATCGTATACGCTTATATTCGAGCAATTGAACGTTTAATAAAACAGGGACGATTGTTAAAGTTTCCACTTTTATACGTTGAAGTGTTGTTCACAGAGCCGAATTGAAATATCGAGTATATGTGGAGTTCAACAAATTCGTCAAAGCGCGAATTTTACGAGCGCTCGAACCATCTGGTATTTCGATTAAATATTTTATTAACAACATACGTATCGTACATTTTGATTATAGAAAACAAAGACTAATTGAATTGCGTTCTGATGCGAATACAACATTTACTATTTTATTATAAAAAAACAGTCATATCTCAAATACTATTTTTTGATTCTTTATTTTCAATATCTTGCGTTCTACTTCAACATCTGTAGCACATGTTACATAGTATGTATTTGTTCTATTTTGCATGGAAAGTAAATACGATTAAAATTAAAGATTAATAGGCCGATTTTAAAAATTGCTTCACCATTAGAAGGCTGTGTTTTCTCTTAGTATTATAATACTCGATCTATAGGCCTATAGGCTGTATTTAATATTGTAACTAGATCTTTAAAAACTAAATGACCTTATATGTGAAGTATTAATTTGAGGTTATAGTCATGTTAAGTCGTTTTAGATTTAACGAATTTTGCAAATATCCATATTTTAGATAACAGTAAATATTCAACAATGGTCGAATTTCGCTTCGTATTTTTCGACGCGTGGTCCTCTTTGTAATTGATAAAGGCAAAACGCGGTCGCTACCGTGACATGTTGTATTTATGCGATTTTAAAAGCTGCCGACTGGCGAAGCTTAAATCGAAATTAATCTCTCCGTTTACTCTGTTATCTGTAAACGAAAATGACGTTTTAGGAGATAAACATTTTAAAATATGAAACAATTATTTATTAAAGCTTAGTCAGATGTAATACAACCACGTATTTGGATTATCTACGTAAGATTAGACGTAGCAATGTAACTTTCTATCAAACTATTGTGCTTTTCTATTGCCCTAACTGTGATAATTTTATTCCTTTTATTTCATTGTATTCTTATTTCGTTAGGACCAAATCTTAAACAACATAATCAACGTGTCTTTGATTTAACATGTGAAGGTGGTGTTGCTAAGACGAAATATCATATTTACAAGTCATTTATGAATTTATACACAAAGGTAAAGCTTATTGACTTAGCAATAAAGCTTATATTTACCTAACAAACGGTGAATTGTAACTTTGCATATATACAAACTTTGGGATAACTTTGAGCTGTCAAATTTGCTTAGCGGTAAGGGAGGGCTGCTTAAAGTTGTAAGGCCGCCGTTGGCGTATAACTAAGTGCTTACTTGCCTACAACTTAGTAAATTGTAACATTTGTGTAGGAAAATTAATGCCTTGATTTACACGGGATAGCTTAAGTCTGCTTTACTTACATAGTAAAATATTTGTCATATTTATTATTACTTGTATTAACAACTATATAGCACTTGTTTAAAATCAAATTTCAACTCGTAACCTTTTGAATCAACAAAAAACTTTAGTATTTTCAGTGAAGTATATTTAAAAATGTTGATATGAGTGTATTATCGTGTGCTCCCTATAAGTCCTATAAGTAAGTTAGGGGTGACTAGGTCATACTTAACCACGCTGGCTGAATGCGGGTTCATTCATATCTTTGAATTTCTTCTCAGATACGATCAGGTTGCATCACGATGTTTTCCTTCACCATAAGAACGTCGGACGTACATATGTAAATCGGAAATCGAAAAACACATTGGTACATGGCAGGATTCGAACAAAGGACCTGCAGATTGCAAGTCAAGTGTTTGACTCCTGAGCCAACGACGCTTGATATGAGTATTTTAATCATAATAAAGGAAACATACTGGTGTGTCTTATATAAAAAATTTCATAATCAAAGCAGTCTTGGTTTAGTCATAATTTAATAAGTCTGCTTACAAATAAAGATTATGACGAAAATGTATAAGAATTTAGAAACCTAATAGAATTAATCACTAGTTGATTATCCAACATTCAGAAATGTAAACTGGTCCGGAGAACCGATCGCGTTACACAATGGGCAGTCGACAGGATTCCCTGGTCAAAGTTCAAGAGAAACCCCTCAGGTGTGACCGGGGGTTAATTATGAACTTGATATGTACCAAGTTTTATTTGAAAAAATAAATTAATAAAAGTTTAAGAGGAGAATGTTTTTTAAGAGAACTTCTAAGAATTCCCATTGTAAGCTTGCTTTGTAAAGTAATTCAATTAAGAGTTTGTTAAAACGTTAAAAAAATTAATATTTATATATATATTTACAAAAACACAATCGATACCCTATCAAGCGAATTGTTTTGTAGCAAAATATTATATGTTTTGAAGTTTTCTCAATAAAAGAGCCGTTATCACCTGCTGTTGCATGAATTGTAAGCTAAGGTAACACGATTTTATAAAACATAAATTTAAACTAAAGTATATAAAGAATGAAAAGTCAGTCAGTCGGTTAAATAAAAGTATAGCTTTTTTGTGTTATAGATAATGTAAACAATCTTACCTATAATTATAACATAAATATACATTAGGTTTATTATACATAACAAATTAGTTAAGTTAACTATATTTCTTGTTTATTCTGCAATATAACAAACAAATGCGATAATAACCGTCGAAAAAATATGGTATCATAGCGTAGTATAAAACAAAATCAGTAAAAGGTGATAAGAGTCGTTACAGCGTGCGTCATATTTTACAAAGTGCCGTAAGTTCGGCAGTTAACTCACACGGTTATGGCGCTGTTAACACGTGTCGACTGTACACTGTTCCTACCTCGCCACCTCGCCGCCTCGCCGACTCGCGACCTACTAAATCATCAAGGGAACGGCGCAAAAAGAAAGGGTCCTACTTCCCACGGATTAAGTCAATATCTTTACGGCCAATTTCACACGAAAGAAACGAGGCGTATTGAAAATCCGATAAGTTTTTACTCTCCGGGACAGACGACGCAAAAAAAATGAAAAAGCATCCGCCCATATTTTCCGGTTTGCTCGGAAACGAGCCAAAACGTATTTACGTGCACGAGAAAAAATTGGCCCTGGTTTATCAGCTGCCTGCATTGTTACGGATTGCACACGTGACGCCGGAAGGGGAAGCGGCGAGCAGCAGGGAAGGGGGGCAATAGACAGATCGCCGCCGGGGACGTAACTTAATTACTGCTCCGACCTCTTTAACGTCATAATTTTGCATCGATTACAAGTTTAGATGGCGGTTTAATACTTTCTTGGTACTTGTGCGAAAAAGTTTTGACAGAAAATTAATATTTTTTATTTTTATTTGATGAAATGGATTTACACAAGTAGTGATTTATAATCTGGTATCTTCGTGAAAAGCAGACAAAATAAAATACTAGGCTGAATCTATACATCTAAATACTGCAACGTGGTGAAGTTTTATTTTAAACTACAAAGCTTTTGGTTTAAGAAAAATAAAGTAGAAACATCACAAAGCACCTTTGTGACCACAAATGTATATTAGTTGAAAGTTAAACTGTTGATAAAATTTTCGTAAGAGCCGGGTAAAGCGTTGCCCGGAGCGACCGTATCCTTCACTCGACATCACTTTGTTGTATTAAACGGTCCTTTTATCGAAAACAGGGACATAACGGACACACCGTGTACTAGACGACCGAACCAACTTGATAGTAACACGAGTATATAATAATTATAATTGTAATAAATTATTTCACATTTTACAAATATCATTTTGAAATTTACAATAAGGAAATAAAATACTTCACTGTATACCATACTTGAACCAACAATTAGTAAGTATTTGTATCACTTAGTGAGCTTCAAAATACTTTTTTCTTTCATATTTTGTATAAAAATTAATTGAACTCGAAGTTTAGTGAAAATGCAGAATTGATAAAATTATGTGTAATAAATATGAAATTATATTAACAAAATTATCAAGAAAGTTTACGTTGAACGTCTTCCGTCTGTTCAAAGACGTCACAGTGCATAAGCTCAGTGAGCCGTGTGGGACTTGACAGTATCATATCTAGGCCGGGGCTGCGCCTCCCGCCGCCCGCTGCCTACCCTCGGTGCCCGTCGCCCGCGCCGTGGAGTATACCGGACGCTAAATGAAAGTTTATTGGACACTTTTCATTTGTCCAGAGACCCTTAACTTTGAGATGTTTACAATGAAATCATGTAAATTTTTATTTTATTATTCCTAATATAAATTATGTTACAGGTTTTTAAATGATCTGAGAAAAAATAAGTGTATTTCTTTTACATTATAAATAAAAAATTGCACAAAATTGTATATAAATTATGGTTTTCTACTGTATAAAATGTTAAGAATATTACAATAACAAATGGTACAAAGCAAAAATGCAAGTTCTGCGAAATAAAGTTAGTAAAACGTTGACGATTTCCGTTGTTGGACATATGAGGACGATTTCCGAAATGTGTTTACAATGAAGGCCGAGCTCCGTACGAATGCGACATATTTCATCATTCCAAAGAAATGCCTTCAACTCCATAAAAATGGAATCACGCAAAACGGTACACTTCTGCACGAAAGTGTAAACAATTGAGATACTTTATTGAAATAGTTATTATGTATGTATATTAAATAGTTTTTATATAATTATACATATATTACCCACTAGTCAGCGTTTTGCTGTCGAAAGGTTAGCTATTACTAGAACTCTTTCAGAATTAAGCTCACCTGTACACTGCTGCTTTTATTACTGTGTATAAATTTAAAATGATTTTTTTAAGGAATTATACCTTTGTATATTAATCATTTATTTTTTTGTTTTATTTAAAAATGTTAAGATCGGACATAACCAAATGTTATGTTTATTGTCTACAGATAACTTAAAAACTTTTGTTGAAGATATTAAATACGTAAACGCTTTTGTGCGTGACGTGCCTAGCAGTGCGGGAGGCGGGCGGCGTCCACCCTGTACTTCCGGTTACTATATAATAAAGTTATTCTCCTTCTTTCGATAAACTTCAGTTTGTCCGGCGATAAATTACCCGGTCACATTCGCGGAAGTCGCCCCAGCTCTGCAAATATTGGCTTAACTTTGAACAATGTTTAGGATTTGTTCGGCTAACATGTTTTTTTGTAACTGGCAACAAATACACACACTTTAATGCCTCAATATATTTCTATTAACATAGCCATAAATAACTCAATCAGTTATAACAAATCATCTAAACAACTAAAACCTTCTGTTATGTTATATTGCATTACCTATTACCAATAGGTTATTAGAAATCTATGTTTGCTTAAGGTATTTAATAATGTCCAAGTACACATATATTTATCAACAGGGGTCGAGAACATGTTTCTTTGTAGCGGGCTCAGTTAAATTGGTCGAGTGCGGGCGCGTAGCGGACGAGCGTAGACACCGCTACGCAGCAACCTACGAACCTTAGACCCGGGCAAAATGTTTTTACACATTGTAAAAACGTGCAATTTCGATTCGCATTTTTTCAAATATAACCCTAAAAGGGTAAAAACTTAATATTAACATTAAGATCCATAATCTTGTAAGAAGACAAGAAAAATTATTGTACATTTTAGTTTTTTTTAACGTCTGTCTATTCTGTCTTTACTTAAATGGAGTTTTGATAAGTAAAAACAATAAATAGCGATTTTTTTATATTTCGAATATATTTTCGCCGTGTCTATATTTTGTTAGGTGATTGTTTGCGGGCGCTATCCCTGCAGCTGATGGCGCGGCACTAATGCCGTATGAATGAAATTTACTGTCAATATCTGAGGCCCGCATGCGGCTTTGTGACGCAAACTGTCCTCTTTTATATCCACCATTATTCCTTTTTTTATTTTTCCCTTTGAATTTTTCATCGTATTTCAATATCTCTATTTCAACGTGGAATGTATTTTTAATTCTAGAATATAGTTTGCTTACTAATTGTACATATGACTTTAGAGTATGTAGCGATACTTTTAAATTGTTTGTTAATACTAATTTTAACTGCTTATTTTTCACTACTTCACTCAAACCTTTTTGTAAATCAGATATCAAATTAAGGCTACTCCACCAAGTATAAAAATGACATAAAAAATTATACAACGAAATTTAATATTTATCTTATTTTTCACAAAAAAAAAATGTAAACAGGTACACTTAGAATATATCGCTGAAGTATATCATAATGTAAAGAATAACAAAGACTCAGCATAGCTGGGCGCCCCTATAATTTGTTTGGGATTATCGCGAGACGGAGCGAGGTGAATCCTAGCGATTAGTCACAAGTATCGCGCGATGAATTCACACAGGCAAGAGATCCCGGGCTTATCGTGTTGCTCGGGAATCGAACGAACTTACGCCGAATACTGATTACCTGACTTCACGATTAAGTATTCAAGTACAGTAATAGAGTTGAGATAATATTCTATGAATAGCGCTACGTGAAATATCTTCGATAAAGTTATTCTTAGTGAGAGATTTGAAATTTTAACTTTAAATTTGTTCATACTTATTATCGTACAATAAGATTGTATAGACATTTTCACCTTTATGACCTGGTCTGTCTATTTTTGTTTTTATGTCCACAATTTCTTTTGGATACATAACTTAATAATTTCTAAGATTGTTAAATTAACTGTTATTTCATTTCGTATTTATAACATGTGAACTAATCCCTCAAAACAAAAGATTTTTTTTTCATCAAATAGTTGGAAACACATTCTGGAATGATCGAAATCTTGGAACTGACATTCGCAGGATATTAGCTGCAGCTCTGTCCACAGGCACGATAATTACGGCACACCTCAGTCGCGGCCCGCAATTAATTCCTGTCCGTACACTCCCCGCCCCGCACTCCGCACTCGGGCACAGCCGCGCTCGCCTGCGGTACCCAATGTCCCGGACACCATTCTAGGAATCCGAACACTTTGATTGACCTCCAGAACAGATTATTACTTACCACCGAATCGTACTCTTGTAACCACGTCGCGTCGTTCAATATTTGATTATTAATAACATTCAACCTTCACTACAGTAGCTAAAAGTATCAAAACTGTTAGGAAGATTATCCGACACTGTGCCGGTTTGTCGGCGCAACACTAGCTTTATTAAAATATACGTTTATGCCACTTCACTAATCATTCTGACACTTGACTGGGTAACGAAATCCAAAAATGCGAGCCAAAGGATTCCAACTAATAATGTCTAAAAATACAGTGTTCTGTCTATTAAAATACTTTGCTTGGTATTTTGTAGGAGAAGCTAATATTTAATCCTGGTACAAAATTTGGTACAACCACAAATGAGTTGAATAAGCTTATTTAAAAAAAATATATGTTATATTTAAACTAATAATGTTTCTTACATCAGTACAATTTTGTGATACATCCTTTTTAGCCCTCGTTCATTTTCCTACAAAATCTTTTAATTAACAAACTACACGTGTGCCCGAAATATCAATTAGTCGTGCCCAACGCTAGAAACAAAAGATACGGCGTCCCTAATGAATTTGTAATCTCCGTAATCTGTTCAATGAGAAATGGCATTTTCCAAATAGCGGCGCGTAGGCAAACAAATTAAACCATACCCAAAAATGAATTTATCACGTAGAAGGGTACAGCGAGCCTGCCGCCGACGCTCTAACTATCCATTTGCTCCTTTGTTTTACACATTGGACACTACGTATAACTTGTCGTTTTATTATATGTTTATATGAAGAAATATACTACCAAATATAAAATTAAGTAAATTAAATCTTAACACTTTTAAATAGAATGTAACACATTAAAAGGATAGTAAATGAATGATAAATAAATCTAAATAGTTACAAAGAAAATTAGGAAAAAATCAAATAAAATTACGTACATTAATATCCACATTAAACTTTTTACGCAAAGTTGCTTATATGTGTCTAGAGCCTTACGCTTTACGCATATTTTTATTTTCCATGTGATAAATTAATGATGGTGGACTATTACCAGCAAATGTCGC
Source organism: Papilio xuthus (assembly GCF_000836235.2). NCBI lineage: Eukaryota > Metazoa > Arthropoda > Insecta > Lepidoptera > Papilionidae > Papilio > Papilio xuthus. The sequence goes on along the minus strand of NW_013532534.1, from coordinate 3,444,920 downwards.
CGGACCCGAAGTCCGGAATATTTTAATTTAAACGTGGCGGCTGTAAGACCAGTGTCCGGCGGCGTCAGATGGCGACCGGTGATTAATATGCAGGACGAAGATTGAAGCGCGCGTCGAATGCCTGTTTCGTTTGTTTGTCCACAATCTGTATTTACCACATTGAACATTTCTAAATATTTACTTCGTATTTGCGTTCGCTTATTTTATTCCTATTACTGAAAATTAAAAAAAAGTTGTTCTGTTACTGGCAATTAAATGTAGCATACTTTTCTGAAGTCATAACTATCTTATCCAAGAAATTTACTGTTAATTAAAAATTAAAGAAAAGGAGTTATTTAATTCTTACATAGATCTTAATTTCAATTAACATTTAATAGTATGTTCTTTGAATCAAAAATTACATTCGCAAATACTGCTCCTACAATTGACGTAGCTCCAGTAAATTTTAAGCGGTAATTAGCGAAGAGGGTTTAAATATAAAAAGCAAAGTAAAGTCGTACAATTAGTGCATTTGTTACTGTTTACGTGCAGTGCAATTCAGTCGCTGTGTGTATACATCGAACCATAAAATTAGCACATCAAAGATATTTAATGCGGTATCAAAGGATGAGTGCGTCTTTAAACAGCGCCATCTAGTTAAGCCCCCGTTATGTTTCGCATAGACAAGCAAATTAGTCCTCGCGACACGTGGCGTTAACTGCCCTACCCCCTCCCTCCAATCTGCGCTGCACTAATTACCCACCTCCCTGTATGTTTCATTATTTTTGCAATCAACAAATTTACATTTTTAACCCTAATTAACTACTCCAAACAATGATAATAAGCACACTTTTCATACGTTTTATATAACACAAGTGTTGTCAATGTAAATACAAGTAACATTTTTTATTCAACGAAATTAATTTCAAATCCCAATAATAATGAAGAAATTACCTTAATTTATATAATAGTATATATATTTATAATAATAACATTTTAATTCTGATGTTTTAAAGTAGATATGGGACATTATAAAAACTTAATGAAATAAACAATATCGTCCATCTTGTTATCTGGTGCAATGTGAAATAAAATTTGAGTTAAGACTCAAGTTTGTACAATAAATAATTGTTTCCCGAGACATAATTGCCGTAATTTCATGAATAATTACCGCCACAGAGCAATTAAATAAATTACAGTAGGAATAACGACCTCCTTTGGGCTTTAGTTTAAACTTAGGGCGACGGCTGTTGCACTTCGCAAATAACTCTTACATTTTCAAGCAGCCATAAACGCGCGCCGTAGCAGTTTATATTTTCAAAATTCTGAAAGAAATTTAAAAATAGAACTGTGTTTATGGGCACGTGAAAATTGGACTGACGGAACCTAAACACGTAACCACAAATCGCTGTAAAGCGGTCAGGCTGAAAATTTTCAAAAAGAGAATTACCGCTGTCATACGCGATATGGCCGGCTTCCAAATACATGGGGATGGCGGGGGTGAAGGGTTGCAGGGGGGGTAAGCTTCCCCACATGGCCAGTTAGTTACGCCGCGAATTATAGGGGCCATTACGATTCATTAAGGCCAGTTAGGCTTAAACCGGTGTTTACTCACGCACACTCTCGCACCAATGTGTATGTATACAGTGCAGGTTTTGCTAGTCCTTGTATTGTATCAAATATGACGGACAGAGATGACGATACGAAGTTTGTGTTTCCGTCTTCATTTAAATCTAAAATACATCTTGTAATGCAATATTGATAACAATTTTATTAGAATTTAACTTCAATCATTAAGCGTAGATGACTTATCAGGTTCTTAGCTATTTTTATAACAAGCATAGTGATAATTTTGTATTCTGTAAAATTCACTAATACCACTATACTATATTTAATAATATTTAGTATCAATAGGAGTATTTGCATGTGTGCACAGCCGGCATGCTACGCCGTAGCTGGAGGCTCGCCAGTATTGACACTGTCGGCTATCGGCTACCTCTCTACACAGACCTGCATCTACGCCGTAGACATAACGCTACGAATGTAGATAGTGCAAACTATCGCTATTGACGTCCGTTTTCAGACTTTGTTTACAGAAAATAATAATTATTAATACTTTTCCTAAATTAATATTCATGACATTGGTGATTTAGCTGTCAGTACTGTATTTTATGTAAATAGTAAACGTGAATTTTCTTCAGCAATTAAATTATATTCAATATTATCAATATTACACAAAAAACTATAAGGTAAATACACATAAAAAAATGAACTGAAACGGCCATTTAACCCGATCACAGCGGAACAAATCGAACTTTCATATTTTTTTACAACATTACCATTTGCTATAAAGAGAGCTTTATTATTATAGAAATAAAGCGAAAACGACTGTAGAAATATGATTGCAAATATCGTATCTGCCAATTTGCTCCCTCCATGTCGCAGGTAAATAACAGCGAGGATCGTTTGCCGATGCTTTTGACAGCCTGTAGCGTTGAGCAAACACTGCCAGTATTTGCGGGAACTATTTTTTTGTACGTCCACGATCAATCGCGCTTTTCATTTGTTTACTGTTACAGGTTATTATTAAACTATAAAGAACATATATCAAATGTTAAAATAAATATAAAGTTTTACAATATATGTATAATTAAAAACATACATAATGTCGGCTCTTACCATAACTAAACTTCATCAAGATATTATTCCTAACTACACAAAAATCCAATTTTTATTTTTATCTCTCCGCGTTTGTTCCGGGTATTCAAGAGCAAAGTAGCCGATGCTTTATGTGATGACAAATCGCGGACTACGGCTAGTTATTAAGAATCGTCCAGAAATATAAAATTTAATTAATAATTTGTTTTAAAGGCTATAGGAAAATAATCTGAGCTTCCGAAAAAAATGTGTTATGTTAAATCTTTAAAATTAATGAACAAGGATAGAATACTGCACTTATTTAAAAAAAAAATACCTAATTAACTGATATTCAAATGAAAAGAATTAAACCCAACCCAAACCCCAACACGCCGCTCATTTAAATTCGACCCCACTAATTTATTTTCAAACCCAGACACATTAACAAAAGCGGTTGCTGTACGAAAGAAGTCCTAAAAAAAGTGTATAATCCCTGTCCCGAACTAAGCCCAGCGGCTATCTAATAACATTTATTACCCCGAATCCCTGTCCCCGGTGTCCACTTCCGCCGGCTGATAAACTGATGCCATTTTTGCAGCCATATTTATTTATAGGAAGCGATAATGGCAATGTGCGAATCGTTCATTACGCGTAGAGCCGGCGACCGGAACGCGGTGCCTCTTTAACGCGTTATTTTGCGTTTGTAACGCGTTGGATAATATAATGAGACCCATTATAGCTTCCGCGGTATAGGGTTATTATTATTTCGTATAAGCTTTCAAAATATGTCATTTACTATGTTTAGTAAATGTAACAAGTAAATTTAAAACATAACCGACACTAAAAATCATTGTATTCAAACAATATAATAAACTAGCTGTCACACGCGACGCCGTGCGTACACAATTAAAAATATACTTAATAAGTAGACTTTGTGTTCTTTCTATGTTCTACATCTGTGCCAAATTTCATCAAGATTCATTGAGCCATTCTGGAGATACCTTCTAACAAACATCCATCCATCTAAACTTTCGCATTTATATTAGTAAGATAGTAAGACATATCAAAGCAGTTAATAAGACTTTCAGCAACTAAAATAATGGTGTTATCTAACAAAAATCAATACATCATTCTTTATTACAGCTAATGAAAGGAAATAATGCTAAGAATATCATTCACCAGATGACTCTGTGAGTGTGATCAGGAGACAATTAATCATATCGATGGGAAGTGGCAAGTGTTAGCAGGATTTATGCGATCGCAAGTTTTCTGCCGCGCACGCACGCCGGACTAATGACTCGGGTTCACGGAAATTAACGACCATGTATGTATTTGTATTTATTGAACCAGATACAGAATGTTTGCTTTTGTAGTATTCCAACTGTTGTACTGTTAAAATTATATAGTTTGTCATCAGAGTTCTTTATTAATGGATAGTCCAATAAATATAGATAATTGATTTCAAATTAATATCCGTGTGTGCATAGGAATATTACTAAAGGCATGATATTGTGGTGATCTTTGGGGAAAACCTATGCCTAGCAGTGGGCGTCATATGGCTCAATAAAGAAAGTACATAAGGTTGGGAAAGAACATAAGATCATCGAAAGAGGCCCACAGCAAAATATGTATTAAGACAATCATAAATATTAAATTGTCATGTGTGGTTTTACATAAGTAAAGCATTAACCATCTTATTTTCTGTTTTGTAAATTTAAGGCATAAAAAACCTAACAAATTGTCCTTAAATCCTGTTTATATTATAATTTAACACAATGTTTGTTTGAAGTGGACAGCAAAATCCTTCACATAAATTGTAAGGAGCGGGTCAGAGTTAGCGAAATACGGGAAAGCGCCCCCGGGACCAGCCGCGGCCGCGCACAAATCATGTTGTCTGCTGCCTCAGACTACCACCTAACGACCCAACGTCACACATCTATTACTTTGTAAAGGAAACATTTGAGAAAACGTTTGCTTCTTAATTGCTTTATTTTGGTACTAATCTACATATTTTATTATAAACTAAATTAAAGAATATTATTGTAAGTAGACTATTAAGCAATTTAATAATTAAAATGATATTTTTTACAATTAGAAATCTACATCCCGAAATAATAATGATTTGCATTCATATTACTAACATGAATGACGAACTTAACATGAAATGTCGAGATTAGTATGCATTACTTATGTTGTCTGAATTTTACTAACAAAAGTATAAGTCGGTAAGCAATATAAATAAACAAATAAGTACCACTTCTACAACAAACGGAAAAATTCCTAGAATACAGTAATTAAAGTAACATTATAATTATTTTTAAACAAGTACACGTTTACAACAAATTTATAGGATGTAGTCTAAATCTCTCGGGACATTACCGAGGCTTGTGAGTAGCAACTGAAGCAGCTCCCATCCGCCGGCGGCCCCGAGCGCGCATTACCCGGCCCTTGTCTTTGCCACTTTGATTTGTTGCGCCCAAGAAAAGATCAATCGCCGCCGGCCACATCACCTAACGATTTGTGGACCAAATGGAATTGAATCTTTGGTTTATGTTTATTCTAAAGTTTATTTATTCTTATTTTTTAGATTTTGTATAGTTTTACATTTATATAATGTGTAAAATAGTTTACATTATTTGAATTTTGTAAAATATTTTCATCAAATATGGATTTTTACCTTAAAATAATGTAAACTTTGAAAGTTAAAAAAATAAATATGTAATGACTGAAACAATTTTAAAAAGGAAATTATCAACGAGTTTGCGCTTGTCTCGCAGTTTATAAACGTCAGAGCGATGACTGCCGCCAAATCTCCTGATTCATAATTAATGATAATTTCCGGTGAAACGGATTTTTCATTCAAAACGAAAAAATCTACATTCAGCGGAAAAAATAATCTCGGAAAGAGCTTATTCTTTTATGACGTGGCTCAACACGGTGACTTGCGACGGCGGATTTGTTCTGATTTATACCGGACAACGGTTCTTTGTATTGTTACCATGAGTATATACAGTTCATTATCATATTGACTAGTGTTATGAAGAAAATCCGACACTGTGCCGGTTTACTGTCTCAACACCAGCCTTACTAAAATGTCAACGTTTATGTCCCCTCACTAATCATTCTGACACTTGACTTTGTAATGAAAACGCGCCATTCGCGCTAAAAGATCCTAACAAATAATGCCTAAAACTAGTTACACTTAAAAGTTTTATTCTATACTTTAAATAAAACTGATCTATTGACGGTAATGAGACAAGAAGAGACAGGACATTAAACTACGATGTCAATACTCAAACGTATGACTCTAAATACAGAAAAAACATTGTATTAGTTCAAGTACACATTTTGACTAGATTTATTCGTAAGATTCCTTATGTGACGGAGTAGAAAACGGCAATTTTAACTTACATCTCTTTAATTGTAATTTTTTAAACATTCAAATAAGTCTCTTCAAGTAAGTTATGCAAATACCACAAAACAACATCAAACTGCCATTTAAACTTTTCTGATTATCGCTTATCTTTAAAAGAAAGAATAAAAATAAACATTTTAGTTAGGACTCATGTCCAATCTTGCGTGACGTCGGCTACAGAGTTAAAACGGAAATACAACGTTTAAAAAAGAAACGCGCTGAACCGGAAGCGACGGCAGGAAGACGGCGACGACAGCGCAGCGCCGCCGCCGAGCGAATTAAAAATTAAACGAGTATCCGTTTCCGGGTGCCGTGACACTCTCTTTGCTTGTTTTCATTTGGACTTATACAACCAAACTTTTGTTGATCTCACGAATAAAAAAGCTTTAAACATCCTAACGGGTTAGTATAGGGCTGGCGAAATGGTACGCGACACAAAATTGACTAATACATAACACTACGAAAAAAAGTGTTCTCCACATACTACAGGATGTTCTTATTAATCCCAAAGTCAAAATTATTCGTTGGTATGTCTACGATCTCATTTAATATTTCTTTAGAAAATAGCAATTATAATAAGTAAAGGTTTACCATCTCTGAGCTCATATACTGTTAGTGAAATAAACAATTTCTACTTCTACTTTATACTTTGTTATAAATGTTGTAATCAGCAGAAGATTTTATTGTATTTCGATTTTTTCCCTGGCTAATATTTTTGCTTATTATTCTCCCTGTGTCAGTTACAACGATATTTCGACAATCATATAGACTCCATAGTTTAGGAACTTCCAAGGATACTACTTTGGTTACAGTAGGTGAGAATGTTATAAACAAGGTTTCCTCGTCTGGTACACTTCAGGTTACTGAACATAATTTTAAAGCAATTTGCAATCGACAAAACAATTTACTTTTGTATGTACATAGTTTTCATTGTCGTGACGTTGTGCTGAATTCTATAACCAGTTTCTTGTATATCTTGGTTTTGAGATAAACAATATCAGACAGGTGAAGTACCTGTGCATAGAGAAACCTACACACACTGACACAACAGACAAGGCACACAGAGGCAACCTATGTACGTACACTGTCTGGGGACCGCTAACGATCTCATTTAGGTATATTATATTAAATCTAAAGAAATGTCTCTCTCTAGACCTTTCAGGCGAGGATCTTTAGGGGCGTGTCGCTCAAAGGGCGGAGCTTCCTAAAGACACTCCTTAGATTTCTCTTTTTTACTTCAATACGTATTTAGGTAAGCGACGTCCAATTAAACGAGACCCGTGATACTTTTCCCAGGATCATCATTTGCGCCGAAAACTTTATCCACGGGGGAGGCGAGAGAGATCGCGGCATGTTGGTCGTATTTATATAAGCTTTGAAACAAAGCACCGAACAACTTTAGTCGTTATCGCTTTTATAAAGTCCTCGAGACAATTCTATTTTATAGGGTGTTTTGCTTGAGATATATTTTTGTTTCTTAAGTCTTCTTATTTGCACTGTTTTGAGAATAGTGAAATTCTATCTCTCCTTTACACTTACATACATACCAAGAAAATTTATAACAAGACGGTTTGTTAGCACCTAACAGAAACTCATCAAATATTCACCTAAATTAGTTTTTCACAATTTTTTTCTGTTTTTGCCAATCTTGCATAAATCTTGTTTAATTTGACAGCTTATTCTAAAAAGGTAGCATCATAAAATCAAAGGCTTTTGAATTAATATTACTGTTGGATACACTACAGTTATTAAGTTTACTCTTAAAATTTCGTAACAAACAAAACACTGCAATAACATACATTCACTATAACTACATTATGTGTAAAAATATAATAATGAAGTAACCACTATATTACTGTTATTCACTTTATCACCCTACTTATGAGCATTTATCTTGATTGATTAACCGAAATGAACATCGCTAATTCTTTTGAAACTCATTCATATGAAAATAAGAAGACGGTATAGATTGTAGATAGTAAATGATGGATGAGACTTACACGATACTTATAGAAACTACTTGCGATATATTAAGGGTGTTAATTTTATCTGTTATCATGCATTTACTTTACAATAAATTATTAATTATTAGCTGTATCCCGCGATTCAGTACGCACGGAATTTAAAAAAAAACTTAATTAGTAGCCTATGTATTCTTCCAGACTACGCTCTACATATATGCTAAATTTCGTTGAGATCCATGCAGCCGTTCTGGAGATACCTTCTAACAAACATCCATCCATCCAAACATTCGCATTCAAAATATTTGTAAAATTTTAATCAAGTCCTCTCGAAAAGCCGATAAGGTCAATGTAAATTAAAATTGATTTTTATGACATCTTATATTGATATTCCTTTATTACCTCCTCCTGTGCTTTTTTACAAAAAAAACTCTATCCAAAGAGAAAAGTATTGGTTTTTTATTATCGTCTTCTCGTTAATTGCATTTATTGTAATGAAGAAAAAAATGGATTAAATTAAACTTATTCAGCAACAAACAACATTATTTTTTGAGTTATTTAAGTTTCTTTCCCTGTAAGTATATTTAAAAAAATAATTCTAAAAGATTACCTACACGCTTTAAAGCATAATTATCTGTTTCATACATGTAACTTGAACGGAATTAAGGGAGTGTGAAATGTACGGAACCGTTGGCCACCCTTATCTCTCGTCACTTCCTTTGAGGTGCAATTGTGCGGATCGTAATGTGTCGGCTCTGCTAATGTAGTTATGGTCCGTGGTCTGTTACTGTGTAATTTATTCCGAATGAAGCTTTACTTAAGATAGTCAGACCATAATACTCTATTAGTACTAAATATTAGACTTATGAAAACAGTAAGAATACTCACATTAATTATAATAAAATATTAGCTGCAAAAGCATTCTAGTTAATAAGATTTTTGCACAACAATTCCTTTGTGGTAATTAATTTAAATTAAGTTTAAATACTTTTATACTAAACTGGCTGTTGCCCGCTACTTCTTCCGCGAATAATGAAAAAAATGAATAGTCTCTGTGTACTTCCAGAAATTTTCTACATCAGTACCAAATTTCTTCAAGATCCGTTAAGCCGCTGCTTTAAATAAACATCCATTCATCCATCCGATTTACATAAAACAGTTAAATATTAGTCTCGAATTTTAAATAAAAAGCGCATTTTAGACTTTTAGAGCTTTTAGCGTACGTATCTGTAAATGTTTTTATAAAGCCTTGTTCCATTTCGTTATAAGACTTCAAATCCTTTATGTGATGTTACCAGACCACTCGTACGTCATAATGAATCCTCTCTGAAGTTGTGCTTAAACACATTCAATTTGGCGCTTACACCCCATTACAGCAAATTATCGATGTCACCTACATCACATTGTGAACTCAACCCTAAGAGAGGTATTTATGTGAGCGTGTGTATGTGTGTGTACGCTGCCTCTATGTGCACACGTTGTGTAATTGTGTGCGTTATCTGAAAGATTCCACTTCATTTCCCTCGACCCACGCATGACGTCACATATTATACGCCGTTCTATTTATAATATCGCGGTTGGCTTTATGTTATATCGGTTACTTAACAAGTATATGCTTGTACACATAAACTATACATATCAAGCTAAGGAATTTATATTTTAGGACTTCAACCTTAAGTAGACGCTTAAAATTGCAGAAAAGTTATTTATAATGGTTTAAAAAAGTTAAAACATTTAATCGTAGATTTCTGAGACTAATATCCCCGTTTAAAATATATTATTATCTCTATTTTGTCAAAGATGAAAGGTGATTTTGGTATCAGAAACCCACGGTTAGACAAAAATACTCGACTATGATCACCAAATATTCTATGTTCATACTACTCCACCAATATTTCGTTATTATTAATGATGTCTTTAAAATAAATACATTTCAATAACCCATTACAAATCGCTTACACGTTAACTTACACATTTCAGTTTTTAAATGTGACTGTCATTTAGGAAATGAACGTCAGCTGTTTTATCTAAACGGCGCTTCGGGGACGTAAAAATGGCGTAAAACTCCCGTTTGATACAATAAATAATGAAATAAAATGCGTCATTCGCCACAAATAATGCGAGATGCGTCATAAAATTATTCTGTTACAATGTTACATCAGCATCAAATTATGCAGAAAAAACTTATTTAAAAGTCTAAGCATAAAAACTTAGTTTTTCAATTATATTTTAGCCTAAATTTATCTCAACCCCTTTATCACATGCTACTATTAGATATTGTCCGAAATCGACGTAATAACAAAGAATTTTATTTTTCAAAAGACCCTTATAAAAGGCCTTATAATGAAAGGCTTAGAGTGTTTGAAATATCAAATACATTTTAGCTTAAACATACGTCAATCCTATTATACCTTAACCCTAGCCCTCACGGATCTTTGATAAATTTTGGCTATTGAAACATATGAAGTACTTATACCAAAAGCAGTGTCCTGATACATATTTCTGGTGAAACATATAACCTCGTTGATGCCAATAATAACAATCAGCGGCGGAGAATAAGTTAAAACGAGAGTTAAGCTGAACAATTTTTTGCAGTTAATTTTTGATAACTTCTTTAATTGTAACTAGCTGTCGTCCGCGACACACTCCGCGCGAAATTAAAATAAACATAATTAGTAGCCTATGTGTTCTTCCAGACTATGTTCTTTATGTATGCCAAATTTAATCGAGATCTGTTGAGTCGTTCCGAAGTCTTCAAACAAACATCCATCCAGCCAACTAAACATTCTTTTTTCTAATATTAGTAAGTTTCTCTGAGATTTTTACTAAACGAATAATTAATAAGAAATCAAAATTAAAACAACCTTTCTACCAACACGGTAGTCTGTTTATACAATTACAAACAACGACGTATAATTGAAATCGAGGAAAAATCAAAACAAGTGAACGTTGAAAAATAATTGTCTGGAAAAAAAGCAAAGCGCGGAACAAAGAGCGGAACACAAAAGCGCTCCGAAAGGCAACCTTTTCGCCGGCGTGTAATGAAGCCGTATCTTTAATAGCCGCGATAAGGCCGCTAAATGTTTGCGTACACGCCAAATAATAAGCGAGTCGATCATTTACCGCGAGGGGTGGAGCTTTGACGAGGAAAAAAGATTTTTCGAGCCGCGATGAACGGTTATCGTGAAAGATAAGTGTGTATTGAATATCTCCGAGTTCGTGGTCATTTTTCTATGTCGCATCGCATCATTTATCCCGATAGATTGGGCGTTTGCGTGTTATGATTCAGAAAGGTGAAGACAAAGTAATAAATCGACATTAAGGACTGCCGACGGATGCTAACTTTCAAAACTGTAGCTATGTTTGATAGCTTAACTAATTGTGATATCTAAATTATATGAATTTTAAGGCGTTTTATTACAGTAAATATTTTGAGATAATCATAAAAAAATGCGAATTAAAACTTGATTTTAATTATAGAATAGGTTCACTGAATTATGTTTATTTCAATATGTTTTTTTAGTATCTTAGCATTTTTAAACATTTCTCTGTGGCCGCCAGATGGGAAGTCCCATAGATATCGTATCGTGATCATTTGACAAACTTCTCTCTTTATGGTTATTCCCCTATAAAGGCAAGTTTGAGTAAAAACAACTTTACAACCATGCTTTTATTGCATCCATTTTATGCTCGTGGTTATTTTACTGTTATGTTGACATAAACATTATCGATGACGATTAATCATTTTATCTTATATCGGATCATCATTTCAGTTTTATATTAAAAAAATACAATAAAATTAGAATTTTTTACCGAAATAACACAATTACAGTAATTGTTCCACTAAACGCAACAAAATAAGTGAAATCTAGTAATCTTTACTTAACATAATGATTTTTTATAGTCCTTTTACCGGTCCGGTCCGGTTTGGGTAACCATATTATTCGTAAACAATTTTTCCGTGCACTATTAATGAAACAAATCTTAATTGACTAAATTAAATTAATATAATACAAACAATATAGTAAAATACTGGCTAAACCTTATTACCATATTATGCAAAACCTCAACACTAGACAGAAAACGAACTAATTCTAAAACCACGAACATTTAATCCGGCTCCCTGACACTTATCGTCGTGGGCGTCATCAAAACTAAATTTGGGCAACGACTCACAATCCCATATCAAATAACGGGAGAAATAGCGTTCAGAGCAAACTTCATACATAGTGGGACACACGACTACATAGATTGGCCAATAAGCTACTATTGAATAGTAACATGTCATTATTTTTTATTATTGAATATACACAGTTTTTCATAACATTAATAATCAAGTCAAAACTTTCATCTTAGGTTAAATTATTTTAGTTACAATATCCTTACAACAGAACCTTAATTTCCAAAAACAGTTAACACTGCACTTATTTGAATTTGATCCTCTGACCATAGATAGGTATTTTTTCACTTTTTTTTTGCATCACAATTTTATTTAACGAAAATGTTTCGTTTAAATAAATAATTAAGGATCTTATAAAATATGTAAAATTATAAATCGTTCTTCATCTGTGTAGACCTTGTGTCGCGTAAGTAAATCGCCAGATGAATATTGTTTCAAACGGAATTAAGCACGCGCCGGAGGGACGAGGATCACTTATAATTGTTATTTTATTCATAGAAACAACGGTCCTGCGGGACGTCGGATAGGTGAACAAATATTTTGGCTTGTCGAGCACCTTTTAACGCGACTGATGTTTTGAATGACGCACCCAATGAGTGCGTACGTACCGACAAAACTGCTGAAGTACTATTACACAGACTCTTTGTTTATTTTATGCGAACGCGATACTTCATTAGCATTTTATCATTGTCCAAGAAAATTCTGTTATAAATTATTTCTGTCCATATTTCAAAGATTGTCGTGTCTTTAAATCTGTTTCAACAAATTTAATATTTTAAAGTTGCTTGTAACGCCTTTACTTTGAGATTACAACGAGCGATTTAGCCACCTGTAGCCAGTTGATAACCGTAATCCCTTCCTGCGGTGCGTTATCCCGTGCAATCATCCCACAAATCCCGTATCATTAAGTATCGCTAAGAAAGCGATTCGCGGACCATTACCATGTTAATAACGTGGGGGAAATGGTGATTAATCAACTTGACATCTAGTTAGAGCCACTGTTTGGCAACTAGTCTTGTGGCGGAGACAATTTTATGCATGGATTTTGAAGCGTAGATTAAAGACGAAATGAACATGTAAATGGGGTATTTATTTATAAAATATACGCAGATGTTAACGGTGTCGCTTGAGGTAAAAACAATTTTGTGCACTTATTATAAATAAATTATAATACTAATTGGTTGTGAAGATTTCTAATGACCATAAACCAGTTTTTAATAATAAATGTATAGAGATTACTTATTGAATAAAACAAGTTTTTTTTTTCTTAAAATATACTCATAAGTTGAAATAAACATTAGCAAACAGAATAGCAGCGCAGAAATAAAAAGCGGGCAATTACGGTCGCAACGAGCGCGGTAAATCCAACTCATTTAAATGATAAAACCTTTAAACACACACAAATTCAACATAACATAATGTGCATAATCTAGCTAAAGCTCGCGACGGTCAAAAGCTGATATTTCTCTTTTAATCCCTGTCAGATTATTTAAATTCCCACCTGCGGGCTCTTTCTACCTCAACGCGAGTTATTTTTTTATTTTACAAATAAAATATAAAAATATCCCCGTATTTGTTTTGGACGGACGGAATCCTTTAATTTTCGGCACGGCCGCGTGACAGTTCAAGCGCTTTGCTTGTAGCTTTTTGGATCCTTGCAAAAAAATATTTCTCTATATTTCACATTTTTAATGTTGGTAAAACATTTTATAATTTTTAAATTCTTTCCGTGGATACGAGCGGTACTGAAACGTTTAAGCGAGGGATGTTTAATTTTATAATTTTTTGTTTGGTTTTAAAGCAAAATATTGTCAGATCCGCTGTTAAATTTCACGATCCAGAGAATATTATAAAGTATTTAATTAAAAACTAAATTATAATAATCCTTCTATAAAATATTATATTTCGTTAGACTTTTCATGCGATAAAATCACCATAGAAGGAAATCTATTTAACCATCATGAATATCGTAAGATTTGTTCTTTTAGCGTAATTACATTTACCCTTGTATTAGCGAATTCGGTCAACAGGAAACAAATCATCGCGTCATCTATTACAGAACTAAATGTTTATGTCTCATAATATTATATATTTTGAAATTTTAAAATGCACAAACTTAAATGGCATTGTCTCATATAATTTCACATTCGTGGAGCAAACGTAAAAAGCATTAATGTCATAACGATTAAACAATGGCCGAGTTTTTTGTTAGGAGTCGCCCGCCGCCGGCCGTCCGCCCAACTCAGACAAAAGGACAACTTGCAGTTCTAACATCGCAAACAATTCAGTTTGTTCTACACTGTCTAACCTATTATTATCTAGAGATATAATATTGTTTTTATAGTGTTTTTACTGGAATGGTGCGAGCTAAATGGTACCAGTAAACAGTGGAATTATTTGAAAAAAAATTGATGGCGTTAATTGAAAACTAAACTTTTCTAACCATGAGCTAACGGAGTCGCGGGCGATAGCTAGTCGGTCGGGTCGTCCTATAAATATGATGATTTAAGTTAAAGATATGTTCAACTAGAAATATATTAATGGAGGTTTAAAAAGATAATCAAAATTGAAATGGTGGTCATTGTAGAGGCGCCGCTAAGTGCTGGATCACGTTCACTAGCAGGTGCGGGCGCGGATGCTGTCGCGAAATATCAATAATTTAATATTTTTGTAAGTGTTCATTGTAAACTAGCGACGGAGCACACCATTCACTCACGACGTGTAATAAGTTTAACCAGTTTGTAGCTCGCTACGACCACTATTCCCGCGCTCGCGCCCGCGCCCGCGCATTAACGTTAACAAGTACTAAGGCCAGCTGCACACGCGGAGCAGTCGCGAGCTCGCGGCTGGTATGTCGCAATTGTTGTCGCCGCTTTACTCCGCGACTGGCTTTTATTTGCTCACTCCACTCGAAATTCTTTCCCTCGCTGGCGGTGCTTTATGTAACTTTTTCGCGCACTCGTTGCGATCACTGTACCGCGAGAACGTTCCATAATGAAAACAACTTTTTGAATTAACGTCGCAATGGAGTTTTCTCTCATTCGGCTTTACATTGAAAACATAAAGCACAAGTATCGAGCTCGAATGTTGTTTGAGAAATTGTGCATTTATTTTTTTAATCTTTTTATACGACAGTAAGCTTTGAATGCATCGTGATGTTTAAAGAGTATTTTAAGAGAATGTTAAAGTTAGCCAAAGACTAATCCTTGATTACTGAGATCAACATTTATGTATAAAACATTGTCATCCCCGTCCTTATCTATAACAAAACAAAGATAACATTATGTTTTAAACGAGGATTTTAGTCCAAAAACCTCACGGTAACGGTAAAGACGGTTTTTTTTTATAATTTATTGATTAAAGAATACTTCACACAGTAAAATTAAACATTTAATAGCACAGTATCAAGATAAACGGGCCACAAGAATAATCTAATCGATGTATCGAATTGAAATCGACAAATGTGGTTGGGAGCGACACCTCGCATACAATGTTGCGGGATACGAGCAGCCGCGAGTCGTCAGCCGCCGCGAGGCAGCCGATAAATCATCCGCCAACTTCAAATAGAAATGTCATATTATTTCCACAAAAGATTTAACTGGAAAATAAATTATGTTTTCCCCCTTCCCGTGGCATTGTTCAACGACGTGTGGAAGCCGCACCATTCTCTGCGATATTTAAAAAAACCATTAAGTGCACGCTTTTGTATAGAAAAATACGAGCTACGCTGTCTCTAATAGTGAATGCCTTTTACAATTGTTTAATGGTCACGTATTCCATAAATTAAAAAAAATTGCCAAATAACTTAATTAAAAATATTAAGTGATTAACTTTTATGTAACATGTATGTATGTACTTTCTTTAAGTACATTGACATTACTTATATTATTTAACATTAATAATTTTATTTTATAAAATACGAAAATATAACCTTTGAATTAAGTGATAACATAAAAAGTCAAGAACTATTCTTATAGCGTTCAAATTTTAACTAGCAGGCGTAGTCACCAAGCATATTTATGCAAGCCACGTTACGCGACAAATCTGCGAATCGTCCCATAAATTCAAAGCTAGCCTGATTTACAGCCGCCGACTAAATGTTTGATTTGTGCTCGTAAATCGAGATGAGCGTTTATCACGCGCACAGCTGATCCTTTCCGATTTTACTTATAAACGATGCAAAAAAAATGTAGCTAATTGCCTATACTTTAAGAATTATCAGATTGCTTACAATTTATGATTTTGCATTTTTTTCTAATTAAAGTATATCATTCATATCGTTATATGTACGTACTCATGTTATGTAAAAAAATGCACTAAGTCTACATACTAACGGATTCAATGGTTGGAAAAACTGTAGACACTGTAGCATTTCGTAGCGCCGTAGCAAATACAATCGAGAACTCTCAATTGTAGAAAGCGTCTAATTACGACTTCCAAGTGGAATTTTCGAGTCTGTTGCATCATAAATGTGATTAATGCAATACACAAGTGAGTGCCAACTTTAATTAGGAGCTTAATTCAGTGCAAACTTCTTCGGAGGCTGACGCTGCGCCCCATTCAGAACTACTAATGTGAAAGAGCGATAACGCGTAGCTTGACATTAAATTGTTGGGAGAATTTCGTACATCGAAAACATATTTATATTGAGTAGCATATAACGAACATGTTGCCTAGAAAAAAATATTTAGTATGTAAGCAGATTTAATTTACGAAAAGTAAAGCACTTTGAGCTAAGAACCTATGTCTTATAACGTACGTAATTATGAAGTTAATTAGAGATACAACAAATAAAATACCGTATTGTAATATTATAACGCCTTGTGCACCATAATTATAAACATGAAAGGAGGTTACACAAGTGGTCAACATTAATCGAGTTATGTTCCTAGCAAACACGAATTTCATATCATTGCATATGGAAATAATAGGCTACCTTCTGTACATACGGGAAAACTAAAACAGTACAATTTTCACGTCGTCGGTCGGGCGCTAGGGCGGCGCGGCGAGCGGCGACACGACACGAATAAATCGGCCAAATAGGCGGTCGTGTGGCGCAGCCATGTCGTTAATTCGACGATTAAAATCGGAAACACGCGATAAATTTACCGTTTAACGCTTTTGAATTCGAACATCGACCAGCGCGGCCTGTGGGGGACAATGGATACAATTGAACTTTAACTGTTACTTCCCATTTAATGCCATTTAATTTTAGATTTAATTTGGCGCCTTTTTTAGGATAACACATTAACTGATTGTTATCTAACTTAACTAGATAGTGACATACTCAAAATAAATAAAAAAATGGTGATTTTCTCAGCAAAGTTTTTAACAAGCTTTAACTAGTTTTAAATTTTAGCATGCATAAGTTGTTGAGAATTTTTATGTCTGTAGAGTATATTGGTAGCATATATTATTATACAACTTACACACATCTGATAGGGTGCTGATGAAGCGGCGGCATTTTTTAACAAAGCGAACACATCGCAAACCTAATATTATATTGATAGCTTTGATTTTGTAGCGAGCCCCCTCGCGTCCCTGCTTTTTGTTAGTTATTTATGGCGCTACAGATATCGATGGAGCCCGCGGCGATATCATGAAATATTAAACGCATTACAAGTGGCATATAGGCCGGAAGATGAGGTAAGAAAAACTTACATTTTCATTTGACTTCTGACACGAGAATATTGTGGACATAATCATGGTCATTTTTATAAAAAAAAAAAAACTTTTTCAACTCTGAAAATTTGACATAAGCAAGAGACAACAATTAAGTTAAAATTCACAATTTAAGCAAGCATGTGGCTTAACCTTTGGTGTAACGTTATCGAAATATGTGTTTTGCAAGAATGTTAAAAACAAAGAAATCAAAAATATTGATTTCTTATTATCTACTAATCCAATTTAACCTAATGGCACAATTGTTACTTTTATAAATAAAATTGATGTGAAAAGGACAAGAACTTTCTCGCACAATGTATTACCCCATATTTGATAGGAATATCCACATGTTATTTTCGTAGAAAGCGCAGCGCAACTTTTGTGGGCGAGCAGCAGCGGAACGAGTATCTCGTTTAGGAATCACACAAAAGTTTATTCGTTCACTTTTATCGCGCGGAGTCGGGGCGCGTTAGAGAAAATGATTTATACGATTTATCATAAATAAGTTATTCCCGCTCGTTTGGAAGAACTATTCCGACGATACTATTGTAACGTGTAGTTGTTTATTTAAAAAAGGAAATTTGATTTTTCGCTACAGTTAACAAGACAAACGATAACAAATTTTATATCATCCTTAGTTTATTATAAGCTTACTAAAATTTATACATCGCGAGAATTCACATTTTTTTTTAACTAAACTTGCAAAGATGTAACACAAATGATATTTGTTTGTTATATTCAACTGAACTTAATCTCAAATAGAATTATAATTAAGACGTGATAAAAGTATTATGAGCAACGGATCACTTGGGTGATGTTTAACGTGATATTTTTAGTAACATTATAAATTTTTTGATGGATGGATGGATGGATGAATGTTTGTTTGAATGTATCCCCAGAACGGCTTTATGGAACTCGCTGAAATTTGGCAAGAACATAGTCTGGAAGAACCCATAGGCTACTAATTAAGTATTTTTTAATTCCATGCGGACGGAGTCGCGGGCGACCGCTAGTAGAATATAAAATAAACACAAAAGATATTCGTTATGTTAATATCACTAGCAAAAGAAATAACCGATACGAACACGTGATAAAGAATGGACGAGTTCCTTGCGATATTTCTAATATTGTTGTAATCTACATATTATTCCAATAAGTGGGTTTTCGGAGGCAATATTGTGTTCGGGAGTAAAGTAGCGGACCCAAGCGGGAGCGGTAAGTTTTTACCTTTTATTGTTTTATTTATAACTTTGTGATTGATGACGGCAGAGCGCAAACTTGGCTTCATAAATATTGAGACGAGTGCGAACTCACGCTGGGATATGGTTCTATATCGAATTAGGATTTTGGCAACATTCATTCAGTTCAGATAGTATCGTAGGAAGTAATGTTAGGAAAAAAAATCCGACACTGTGCCGGTGTACTGGCGCATTACTAGCCTTACCAAAATGTCGACTTTTATGTCCCCTTGCTAATTATTCTGACACTTGACTTTGTAATGAAAGCGCACCATTCGCACCAAAGGATTCTAACTAATAATGTCTAAAAGTAGTACGATTAAGTACATAACTGTAAATAGTAGGTAGTTTAAAGACTTCTAAATCTGACTTTATTTTCATATTCTGAACTAAACCCAACTTGTTAATTCTAAAACTTTATAAGAGCCATTTTCTAAATGTTACAGTTACCTATGTTAGAAATAAAGTAGAAATATAATTTTAAAATTATTAATTTAATTTGATTATGTTTACAAAGTAAACATGACATTACATTGCATGTCCTATTACTTTTCATCAAAGGCTAATGTCCAGAGCTTTGTTTTATTCAAGAGCCGTGCGGCGACCACAAATACTGCGCTATCGGTAACAATCAACAGGAAATCCACGCCGACAACGATACTCGTTTACTACCGAACAATTCAATTTGCATAAGCACTTTATATACATTTGGTTTTGTTTCGGTAAAGATCTTTTTGATCATAAGAGGATTTTTTTATATAAGTTTTTTTTTCATGATTGGTTCGGTGTTTTGTTTACTATTTTATCTATATTTAGGTAGTGATGGGTTCCATGTACCAACATGATTATCGATTTACATATTTTCATATACATTTATCTGACGTACCTACGGTGAAGGAAAACATCATAATGCAACCTGCACATATCTGCGAATAAACTCAAGGATATGTATGAAGTCCAACAACCTGCATTGGGCCAGCGTGGTTAACGAATAGCCTCTTAGGGTAGGCCCAGATCACCTCGGTGGGTACCCATAGTGAGCTGTTGATGAATTATCGTACAAAAAATTATGTTTTGTAAGATGGTTCATAGTTTCGTTTATGGTAACAAATCTTTATTCGTTTCACAGTCGCTGAACTTTAATTTATTTTATTACAGTTCATATTATTTTATATGTATAAAATCTATACAATCATAATATAACAGAAGGCAAAACCTATGAAGGCAGTGCTATAAGGCTAAACGACACTGCTATCACCATTAAGGTGACACAACAAAAGCTTTTCAGAGTGCGATAGGCCTCGCGTATCTTTTGAATGACTGCGACCATAAAATGACATACACAAAGAGACGTCCGCACGGCCCGGCGGCCGATAGCACAATGTGGCAAACGACGTCGTGCTTCCTGTTCCGGCCGCGGCGCCACTGTCGCCCAGATTTATGCCCGTCGCTTCCTCCCGCCGTATGCGTGCTACTGCGTCTACCCTCACCCACTCATTTACACAAAACTCGAGTTTTTCAAGCACCTGTGTTATACACGAATGCCGTAACGGATGTCGGCTTTCTGCCGTCTCGTTAACGTTCACTCGAATTCTGTGTTTACGTTTATTGTGACTTATGAAGCCTTCTTCAATGTATATGAATTTGTAACTTGAATGTTTTCGACAATAGGTTATTTTTCAATAATTATTATAAACCATAAAATAAATATGAAGAAAAAATAATAAAACATATTTCACTTTAAAGTCTGTGTTTAATTTCATGTTTACTTTTTATAATTAATTAATTATATTGTGGATGTCAAAGTTTCAGAACATATTTCGCTGAAACAAAATTAATATTTCACATTCACTCTAAACGAAATAAAGTTAAAATCTTCACGGTTTTACTCTAAACACGTTTAAAATTACATCTCGTTAAGCGGCATCTCGCATGAGCGAAGTTAATTTAAGACGTCAATATTAATAAAATATTCGCGGAGCACGGGAACGTGAAAAGGCGCTCAAAAGTGAAGGGGTTGAAGGTTAATTTAATCCGCAATGATGGTATAAGCTGATATAATGCGTAGCTTTTATAACACGTACGTATTTTAAGTTGAATGTCTATCAAGATTATGTAAACTTATGAGTACAATAAGAATTTGTTGCTTTTAATATTCATGTTTCTATCAAATAATAATTTGTTCTAATTTGTTTAGTGTGCAACTATATTATGGATCTTACTAATATTATTATTAAGAAAGTTTAGATGGATGGATGGATGAATGGATGGGTATTTGTTAGAAGGTATCTCCAGTACTCCTAAAGAGATCTCAATTAATTAATTTTAATTATCATTCTACTTCTGTGAGAAATATAATACTATTGAAAAAGGTATATTTAAAGGTTTTTTAACATCAATTTCCATTTTTAAATGTCCTCAATCATTAGGTATTCAGAAACACTACAACATATCGGCAACACTTTGATCTGTCCATAACCCCGGGTTAATTATCAAGAGAACATACGTCAAGGGTATGAGGTGTGAGGCATGAGGCGAGGAACAAAAAGGGAGTAGTTGTTGCATAATAGAGCGACGGCCGCGAACGTTCGCAGCGACTCGGAATATCTTAGCAGGAGAACCGCTAGCACGTCACTCTTGTCACGTGCCGCCTTCCTACGACGAAACACCTAAATGTAAAAATATCCGATAATACTAATACTTTAAATTTTATATTTGGTAAATATTATCTAAGATTATAATTCAAATTATATATTTGAATTTTGGACAAAATTATTTGATATTTTTCACTGGAGTCTCCTGTGACATGACTATAAATACATGAAAATATGTGATCCTTTTCCTTCTTTAATTCTATACGTTACTTAATTATTTAATGTTTTTTTTAATTATTGTTTGAAACACAAGTATCAAACCATTTGGATCAAATAATTGGCTTAGTAAGACCGCACGTTTAAAGCTCTAAAGCAAAGTTTCATATAAATTTTGTACAACAAACCTTAGCTGACGTTAACTTCGTATCTTTGTCTGATGCTCACGTGGAGGCAGGTGGGTGCGGAGCCGAGGGGGATAGAGGGTAGGAGCTGGGCGAGGGGGTAGTAGAAATTCCAACTAGCTTTGTGAATCAATCAGGAATTAATTGCGGCCCCTTGGAGCGGAGTTGAATCATACTTATTTACTCAATGCAATGCCATTTACAATTTTCCTTCCAAGCTCAGGTTCCATATAATTTGAATAAGTTTGCGAAGTTGTAAAGCAACTATACTAACAACTTGTTACTTTTCCACGTGCAAGATAGAACAACTCTTTTAATTAAATGATAAAAAAACCCTTAATATATTATAATAACAATGAATCTTTATGATTTCTCTTGAATCTTCTTTTGCCTTCTTCTACCGTTACAATTGTTTTATAGAGACAGAAAATCTGTTCAAAAATCTTTGTTAAATTCATATGTAAATTAAACCAACTTCTACCATAGTACTACACATATAAATTAAGTATATAGTAACATTATAAATTAGGTATTGTATCAAATTTTGGAACTTATAATTCAACTAAATTATATTGCAGAGACATGTATAAGTTTTAAGGTGAGTAAATAAGCCGTAAACCGCTTGCATTATAAGCGAAACAGAACTGTTTCGCAAGTTGTTGGAAGTTAGAAGTCTGAAACTTTATAACTCTGCGATTGTTTAGATTCGGGAGGTACGCCGCGGAGCGACGTCAAAGGAAAAGTTTCAAACGGTTCGCAATACAACCGTTTGTTTCGATAAATGCTTTGGCTAATTCGCGGCAATTAATAAGTCTATTAATTTTAATTTGTTTCATATTTTATAAAAGTTGGTGGACTTTTTTAATTATAATGTTGCCACGATAAAAAAAATATCGTTTTTATTAAAATGTAACATTTAACTACATACATCCTTACTTGTATTCTATACTAGCTTGCAACCGCAACTCCGTCCGAGCGGAGATTTAAAAAAAAATAGTAACCTACGTGTACCTATTTTTTTAACAAATATACATACATTTATCTAAACATTCCTATTAAAATACTGAAAAAAATTAAACCCAGTATTGTAACAAAAGTAAAACAAACAAATATTCAACTATAGAATAAGTAGCGCTCTTGAATGTACACAAGTAAATCGAATCAGTGTCGGTTACCTGAGCGTAGATAGACGAAGTTGCCGACATGCCAACTGGAGTGGTCCTTTGCGAGGCGGACGGTTATCCTATAGCCTCTAACTTGGGACAAAGGCATGCCATTCTATGGAATAGACCACTTGAAAATAAGATGAGATGCCACAACTTGCTAATTGGTATTTATCGCTAATTTGTGCTACTAATCGAAACGGATTAGTTCACTCTGATATCTAATAAATTGTAATAATCTAGACTTAGGTATTACGTCAGATCTATAAATGTATATGTCTTACTGACGAACGGAATCGAGCGTGAAAGTTAGTTTATATATCGATTTAAATTTTTGATTAAAATTTCAACATGTAATCAATATGAGCTTTACATTCTGTTTTTTCATACTACTACTGCTACTATAATCTTATGATTCGGTGCTACGACGTAGCTCTAACTCAAGATAATTGCTTAAGTGAGATTTCCGTAGCCCCGAGTGATCCCAATAGGGGTAAGATGGCCATCTGTTATGCTAACTTGAGGGTACAAGATAACAAACTTCAACCTAATCCTCGACTTAGGCTTGCAATCCTTGTAAATATTATGGTTGTTAAAGCTACGAACTAAACATCCAAAAGTAACATAATCTTTGACAAATATATAACAATAAAACATATGTGAATTGCGCACAAATTACGTGATAAATCTTTGTCTGTTTAAATATTCACATACAAAGTTAATTGACAAATTAGAAACTTAAGAAAGGCTTTCTGTGTTACTTTGAAATAACATTAATAATTAATGTGTGTTTACTCTTGAAGGTGATAACTCACCAGAGTATTGAATCGTCTTAATTTAATTATTATACTTACACAACAAAAGAGAAATAATAAAAAAACACAATGCTTACTAATTGAGCATCAGGTAAATATTTAACAGGGATATAATTCTTTATTATGCAACAAGACGGCTTTTAACTCATCTCTTACATCTTGACTACGGTCGTAAATTATGAAAGGTATTAAGATTCAAGCAGTACTATATATAAATTAGTGAAACGGAGCTTCGGGGATAGAGTAACGTACTACAGAAAGCCAATTCGCAATAATTTTCACTCAAATCTGACGTAAACATGACCGATATTCTACACCAATTTGCATGTCCGTTGCCTCTTTGAATAAATTAAAGCCACCTGCCCGAAGGTTGAATCGCTATGAATATGTAAGACGAGGCCTCCAAATCTTAGGCACCAATTAGAAGAGGGTCATTAAGCCTTTGCTTGATTACGTCTGGCTCTACCCGAAGACGAATAGCGAAATACTGTACCATTTACACATAAACCAATGTTCGATATCGCAACTTATTGTAAAAACTTATAATAAAATATTCCATGTAATCTATATTGTTAGAGCGCCGGTGGCTCAGAGGCTAAGCATTTAACTTGTAAACAGCAGGTCTTGGGTTTGAATTCCGCCATGTACCAATGTTTTTTTCGATTTACGGTTAAGAAGACATCGTAATGGAACCTGCTCATATTTAGGAAGACATACAAAGATATGTGTAAAGTCGACCGCCTTGCACTGAGCTAGCATGGTTGACCCCTAATTAAGGATAGGCTCCGAGCTCCTCATTGGGGATGTATAGTGAGCTGTTGATGATGACTCTATATTGACGGTCGATTTTTCTTTTATAGTAATGTCTCGACCCATTTATCCTTTTAGCGTTGACCTAATGTATACTTACTTTTCTTTTACTATTTTTTTTGTCAATTAGTTTTGTCAATACTTTTGTTTACAAAGACTGGATGTTGACTTGTTTGACATCCACCAGGACAAGAACTCTTAAATTTGCCCATCTTTACTACTTTTATTGGTTTCAAAATGTGTTAGCTACATTTTAGGTTCTAAAGTTATTTTTCCTTTGATTATCTAATAACGTGCCGTGACGAAACAGACTCGATTACTGAACGGTGGCCGGTGGCCGGTGACCGGCGAGCCACTCACCCGCCGGTCACTGTAATCTGGTTACACCGTTTAATCGATAGCCGTTGGCGACACAAATGGATGCATCCTCTATAAACGATATTTTGAAAACGCAACATACCTTTATATCTCGCTATACTATCATAGTATATCAAGATTTTAAATACAACTGACTGACCTCAAACAAGTGACATGTGTCTTGTTTTTCAATCATAATTCATTTTTTTTTTCAAACAACAACTTACTGAACCCTTTATATTGTATCTGTAGAATATTCTTTTATCTTTTGCTCATTAAAAATGAATGTAGCTGACATTGGACCGCAATATTCACTTATCAAAGTAGCCAGCGCTTTCGTTACCCTTACTTGAATATAAAACACAAAGTGCTGGTTTTTATAACGAGCTAATTATTCCGGCGTGTGAGCAGTGGGCAGTGGGCATTGGGTAATGGGCAATGGGCACGTTGAGAGCGTGGTCGTACTATAAATACCGTTAGCAAACACAGTGTTAGCACCGGTCACGATGCACCTTGTTTGTCTACGGCCTAAAACAACATGCGTTTGCGGCCACCGACTGAATTTGTTACTGTCGGTCATTGGCTGACTCAGTGCTATTCGTTACATTAGTACACTTAAGTTGAAAAATGTTACAACATTTTTTTTTATTATATTTAAATAACTCAAACAATTTAATCATATTGTAGTTGTTCTATTCTAAACATAGTTAAGTATTTGAATAACGAATTTATCTTAATTCAAATAAAATGATTTTTAATTATCAGTTTTCACTTTTTAAATATTTATTTTAATCAATAAATCTTAATCAAAGCTGTCTAATGAAACGTGGAACGATTAATTGTAATGTTTGAGATTATTTAATATCAAACAACTTTTCTCCGCGACTGTCCTAATACGTGACTAAGCGTAAATTAAATGAAAAAGTTAAAACGGGTTTGATTCTAAATAATATTCTATTATACAATAAAAATAACATATTCATTTTGTTTTATAAATATGTTATTTTAGGAGATGTTAATCTGTATATTAAATTTATTTTCGTAATTTATTTAAATTAAAATGTTTGGAAATATTCAGGACCTCCCCTCAAGAGTTTTGAAACTCGAAACAAATGTTTTTAATATTATTTTGTATAGACTGTATCATTATTATTAATTTTGAGATAATTCACATAAAACAATGCAAGTTTTTTTTTATAAACTGGAATTTTCCGGAAAGAATCAAATGTCAGTATCTGAATTTTAAAATGTTCTATTAAGTATTAGTCCTAGTTTCAAAAACATATTATTGGTAACTAGTACGTAACGCATATTTTTCGCATCACTAGTTTCGAACTTACTTAATTTTGTTTCTGCAGTTCATCTGTTTTTTTTTCTATCATATGTCGCTGTAAATGATAGAATATTGTCTTTATTAAAATTTATATAGTCAGAAGTCAATAGAAACGACGAGAAATATTAAACAGATTAATAATTCAGATTATACAACGCAACGATTTTGAACAACGTTAAAGTGTCAATCGACCGAAGCGAGCGTGTACAGGCAGCCTAAATAAACATCTATTACTCCTGACACCAACATACAGTACTGCACTTATATGACAAAGCAAAAAGAATATCTAAAAATATCTTACTAATGTTCAGATGGATGGATAAAGGTTTGTTAGAAGGTATCTTTGGAAACACTCAACGGATCTTGATGGACATTGTCTGGAAGAACACATAGGCTACTTCTTAAGGAATTTTTTAAATTTTGCGCGGACGGAGTTGCGGGCGACAGCTAGTTATATAATATTTTTAAGTTATACAGTAAGTTTAAGTTTAGCACTTTTAATCAAATCCGTTATTTATTTTATAAATGGATATCTAAGTAAACATATCTATTCCTTAACTTTAAATATCGGTGGATAAATATACTCATAACAATTGAGTACAAATAAAAAAGCATTAAAATATAAATCTTCGATTAAAAATAGTATATAAAATATATTTTACAACCAGATTTACATAAATCTTCAACAAAGCTTGCAACCAACACATTAGCATTGCAACACAAACAGCGTTTGTGGCGCGTTTAGAGAATCAGAAATCGGCGTATGATCGTGTAATCAATTGTTTAGAATGCAGCGTGGGCGACCAACGCCGGCCCGCAGCGCAGCACAGCGGGCCGCGGCGACAACGCGTTGGGAATCTCTGATTGTAGCTCTCGGTGCAATACACACGCTGTTTACACAATACACCAGTTACCAGAAAAGAAATATTGGGTTTGTAAACACTGATTTTCATAGTGCCAAAAACATCTACATATGACTGTAAAACGCTTTGTATACATAACAACTGAATAGCAATCAATAAAACGGCTTCATCATGTGGCGATTAGTTCAATCCTTATCTTAAAATATTTTGTACTATCTAAAATAATGATTTAATTCGGTCGCACTTTATATTGTGTTGTTAAGTTTGTACCACGTGCCCACGATACAGGCATTGCCTAGTGTGGACATCACTAGATTATCCAAATTAACCAAAAATGGTAACCTAAGTTTTATTTCATTTCTTAGTTATGTGCAATTTTTATTATGTTACTTATTGTTACTTGGTTTAATCTTTGTTACCTATAATGAAAACTTTTCTTTCTTTCTTTCTTCCTTTTCTTTCAAAACGTAAATTAAGATAAGTCGTACCGTACGAGTACTATGCATAATTAATTATTATTTACATTACATTCACATAAATAAAAACTATTTATATACCAGCTTAACGCGATAAGTTATCGCTTATCAAAATAAAAAATTTGCTTCTAGACATTTATAGATAAGTTTGTTCCATTTTTATAGAGCTAGAGACGATTAGTATTTTATCCATAAAACTACGTGAAACTTGGTCTAATGTAAAATAGTAGTATTCTATAAAGCCTATCGCTTTTATTATAATCAGTAGCCTAGCTGCAAATCAAATTAAAAGGGGAATGAATAATTACGTATAAGTATTTCCACTATTTCTGAAAGACAAAGTACAATTCCATATTACACCAAAGTAATTAAATCTCATTATTCCAAACAAAATGGTTCATTTTTATAAAAGAAATTATCGATTTGCGTTGCCGCACGCTATGCACGAACAGCGCTGACGAACGTCGCAATGAGTTATTACAAAACATCGTCAGCCGGCGGCGGCGGGCCACGCACGCGCCATGCACGCCCCTGTTTGTGTGTGCGTGAGCGCGTGACGTCACGTGGCGTCACGATAACACTACTACACCCGTGTCTGGGCCGTGCACGGCGCGAAGCTAGGCGCACGCCGCGTGATCGGCACACGGCGGCCATGCTGCCCCTCCCTGCCCCCGAACCACTCGCGTCCGACGTTCCACGGTGAGCGTATCGTTTGTATTATTGTTTTTTATTTATCGTAATAAATATGGAAACGTTCATAGAACAAGTGAGAAATCATCCTTGTTTATGGGACACTGACAGTGTATCGTACAGAGATTCGGCACGTAAGGATTTGGCGTGGAAAGTGGTTGCTCAGAACTGCGGCCTGGTTAACGGTGAGCGTGTTTTGTTATCGTTTCGAGCGGGACGAGTGAGAAGCGATGTTTTTTTGTTCGTTCTTTTGTTTGTAGTGAATAACAGTGATGTCATAGAAAACCAGCGTATTAGTAGTAATTTTTAAGCGGTATAATATTAAAAACCGTATAAATATATAAATAAACAGATACATTAATGTATTTTAATAACATGACATGCAAAGATTTAAATTATTGCATCAGCCTTTATCAGAGTCTCATCCAGTATTCGAGTTCAGGATAAATTCTCAAACGACATATATAAATGTTGTATCCCCAAAATTGCATATATTGCTATTACTTATTTTTTATGAAACAGATTTAATTCATAATTCTACCGCAAAACAAATGAACCGTTAGGATTCAATAGTTAGGCTGCGAACCCAAGACCCGCGTTGCACTATTAACCTCTAAGCATAGACGTTCATAAACTCGACGTGTTTTTGCAAATACGTGTTACAAATTAGTATTTTTTATAAATTATAAGCAACGGATTAAAACATATCCTTTCGACAAAATTAAGCGAGAAATTATATTACACATTTTCTCTTAGAATTTAATAAAATGTGCGAATATAAGATTACGGCAAGATAACGCTAACATGGTCACGCTCTGAACTAGATTTAAAACAAGACACATAATTAACATAGTTGTATGTTTTTAGCATCAGAAGCAAAAAATCAATGGAAAAGATTACGAGATAGCCACAGAGAAGCGATGCGGAGGAGAAAAACAGCGCTGCAACCTCAAAATTTTGGTCCTTGG
Source organism: Papilio xuthus (assembly GCF_000836235.2). NCBI lineage: Eukaryota > Metazoa > Arthropoda > Insecta > Lepidoptera > Papilionidae > Papilio > Papilio xuthus. The sequence continues at coordinate 3,415,376 of NW_013532534.1, read as the reverse complement.
AAATACGAGAAACTAATGGAATTCGTATTGCCACAGAACAGAGAAACATATGCAAATTTCTGCAATGAAACGTACACAGAAAATGCTTTAGTAAGTCTATCCACTGAAGACAATGAGTGTAATAGTGAAAGCTCTACACTAGATGTAGAAAGAGAATATAAACGTCAAATAAAGGAGAAAGAAAGAGAAGAAATGAGACGACAAATTTTCGATGAGAATAGAATGAGACGTGATCCACTATCTGATTTATTTTCAAGTATGTGCGAGAAGACACGAGATTTACCCAAATATCTGCAGCTCAGAGTACAAAGGGAAATATTCGATTCCGTCAGTCGCGCTGAAGAAGAAGCTTTATCTTTTGAATCACAAGTAACCAGTGCATCATATTATAATGCTAGTTCTGATAAATTCGGACAAATGGACATATGTGAGTTGGCAGAAACTAAATACAGACAAACTGAAAGTCCAGCGCCGAGCACGTCAGTTATTGTTCCAGAACAAAAGGGAGAAATAAAACGATAAAACATTTTTAATAAGACTTAATACGCACTGAGTTATTTGTAAAGAGAAATTGCATTTAAACTATTAATAGAATAGATGTAGTAATGAAATAGAATATGGCAGAGATAAAGAAAAAAAGATATCGGTTTAGTGTCATATAATGTTTTCGCTTCAATTTCACATTACTGTCCAAGTAGAGTATTGAGTTATCGTGTTTAAGAAAAATACTAATGCAAATCTAAGAGAAAACCATTGTAAAATAAATGTACAATCGTATACTTCAGATGAAAATGTTAAAGGTAAATGAATTAAGCAAAACATAGCACTATAACTTACTGTTTTCCCTTGTGTACCACGTAACTTTCTCAGAGTGACCCTCAAACTTAACCAGTAAATACCGAAGCCGCTCAAACTATCAAAAACTTAAGCACAATTCCCACTTGTGGCTGACCCCTGTTAAAACTAGAATAGCCAAAACCGGAGCCTCTACTATATACGTTATCCATTAATTTAATGAAACTTAGATGTTTTGCCCAACGTAAATAGAGTGCGTACGACAGGCCCTAATGTGTGTTTAATTAGTTTAAGTAATAAATTATTTAAATTTAAACTATTATTTACACCTTTCTATCGACCTGAGTATCTTTCTGCAGCTAAAAAAAAAATAAAACTCCATAGAAAAATGTTCTTGTGTTGGCTGGATATTGTACCCAAATTTTTAAATGCCGCGGGTACATTTTCATCGTGGTGCAAATACAACTTATTGTCAGAAACCTAAGTATTTAAAAAAATCTCTCTAACTTAAATAAATTATAAACCACTATATATCATATGAATTACAAAAATATTCCTAAAGTAATATTCTGGTTATTTCCTAAAAAAAAATACCTAAGCAAATTACAAGAATATTCCAAAACCAGTATAAACTAAACTAGTATAAATATTACAGTAGAACAAACGGCAACATTAAATTCGTAACCTGTCAAGGTGCAGGAGTTGCAAAGACTAACAGATTTCAGATACTCCGCCCGACTGAGGCAACAGATTCCGAAGCCAATGTTCGTATTGCACGAACGAACCACTTTCAAATTCAATTAATCATAGTTCGGATTAGTTCCCCTTTGACGACCTGAGGCCAGACGTGACTGTCTTGCCTGATGGGACTTCAATATTCATTTGTTATTAATTTGTGAAAATTATTTCAACGTTTACTCATATTTTTATTATTTTATCTTATATATAATTTTATTATAATAAATTATTATTATAATAAAAAATATGTAATAAATTTATAAAATTCTCGTGTCACAATTTTCGTTCCCATACTCCTCCGAAACTGCTTGACCGATTCTCATGAAATTTTGTGAGCATATTGAGTAGGCCTGAGAATCGGCCAACATCTATTTTTAATCCCGCGCGGACGGAGTCGCGGGCGTCAGCTAGTAGTAAAAGTATATCAATATAATTCAAAGGTTTATAACGCATGACTGCAAAGAATTACCGCGATTTATGACAAAATCTTAAGCTTCAAATTAATAATAATTTGGAATAATGTTAATTTAAATGAAAAATGTTAATAATTAGTAGAACCTTGATAAAAATAAAACTTTTTTTGATTTAATATCACTACCAAATTTTTAGTCGAAAAACGTCTATCTAGTGTTAAATTCCTGTAAGTTATAACCTCTAACTTATAAGGACATAGAACAGTTGTAAGAATGAATATATATTATAGAATATATAGTATGTAGTATAGTAGTATATGAAAAATAAAAAGGAACAGTATAGTGGTCAATCCCAAGGAAAGATAAGTTTAACAATTTAATTCTAACTTACATTTGATGTCCACTGGGAATCGAATCCCGGACTCCTGGTAAATAACAGATTTATTAGACCTCTACTCTAAACACAGCCGGGATCAGGGTTTCAAATTAAATCGTAGCTTAATACGGCCGCAAAGCCGTTTTGGCTCCCGCATAGACTGTCTGCCACTGATACTGGCTTCACTTATTATTAATGCTTATACCAGTCTAATACTTAACTACAATGTTGTCTAAGCTAAGATACCACATTTTTTTACTGAGTTAAATTTGATTATTATTATTTTAGGGTGTTCGAATGTCATTTTTTTTTAAATCAGTAGCTTTTTACCTTGAAATCTATCCTCATGTCGTTAATGTAGTCTCACCGAAAATCAGAAACTTGATAGATAAAAGTTAACTGTATAAAATAAAAAAAACAATGAAACATTTCTAAGTACTTAACAATACAAACCGTGGAATGTTTCCGTTTCTGTTAAAGAGTTTCAACAAATCAGACTTCTAATAAAGTAAAAGTACAACTATAGCAAAGTATTTCTTTCATCGACTCTGAAGTTCCGAGTCGAGAACTCAAAAGTTCCTCCGAGTCGGGAATTTCCTGCAGTGGAACTAAGAGGGCGAGCGGAACTGCAAACGACTTCCTCCCGCGAGCACGGCGACCGGAAGTCAACCGACTCTTGTTTTTGTTGTTTCAATTTCGACATTACTTATTAGCTTACATGCACTCTGTATTGCAGAAATGCTTACAAATAGGCATAGTGCTTTTATCGAGTATAATATTTACTATAAAACTCTATACTTTAATAACTATAACTACTATTACTTAATATCAAGTTTATTAAAGTAGCTTATTTTGCGTATCTGCTTCTGAACAATGAACGCGATAAACTAAAACACAACAAGCTAGAGCAGTCTAACATTAAATAAACAGACTCCGGTTAAATATTGATTACAGTACCTAACAACTTAATCAACGGCGATTTGTCTAAAGTTTGGACAAGATTTATATTGAATTTATTACTTTAATGATATCCTTGAAACTTAATAACAAATAATATGGAAGAGCGTCGGTAGCTCAGGGGTCAAGCACTTGACTTGCAATCTGCAGGTCAAAGGGTTCGAATCCCGCCATGTACCAATGTGTTTTTTTTTTCGATTTACGATTGAGAAAACATCGTGATGCAACCTGCACATATCTGAGAAGAAATTCAAAGATATGTGTGAAGTCAACCATCACGCACTTGGCCAGCGTGGTTGACTATGGCCTAATCACCCTTAACTTAGGGTAAGCTCCGAGCCCCGGGGATGTACAGCTGATAGTGAATATGGGTGCTAACTTTTTTTTTAATTGTCAAATTTGGAATAAATAACTTTAAACAAAAGACAAAACTTCAGTACCTGTCAAGATTCAATTAAAAGACATTTCTTCGAAATCTATAGCTTTCATATTATCTCTTAAGAGTCAAGCATATGTTGAACTCATGTAAAAATGATAAACTACTAGCCACAAGACACAGGGTAAATACAGAATATTATATTCAAATTCATGTGTTCTTGTGTTATATGTTACGATACTCCTCACTTGACCGATATTCATGAAATTTTATATTCATATTCAGTAGGTGTAAAAATCGATAATATCTGTGTTTTAATCCCGTGCGGACGGAGTAGCGGGCGATAGCTAGTGTGGTTATATTTATACAACACCCTTAAAGCGTTAACATTACATATAACAATCTTACTAAATGTTTATGTCACTAAGATAATAACGTAGTCCTGTACCGTCAAGACAATACACTTGTTATCAGTAAGTTAATTTCCTGCCAGAACTCAATCAACGAAACTTAGCGTCGCCGAAATTATTTGAACACAAATACGTGTGTTGTAGTGAACATCTTACATTATATTATTAAGCAATTATTGATCAATTTACTTATCATAAATGTATTCTTTTTCACAAAAGTACATAGCAAAGACGACCTTTTACAATGATGCTACAAAAGAACTAAGTTAAATTAAGTATCGTTAACTACAAAAGTAAACTTAACTTTGCAATAATGCAATAGTCTTAGCATTGCTTTTCTGATACCAAACTCTGTATAAAACATATCGTCATCCTCTTTGACAAAACAAAGATAGCAATATATTAAAACGGGGATATTGTTCTCGGAAACGCAGAATTAGTTTATCTCAATTAACAAATTATTTTGCTACAACAGGTAGATTGACAGTCTTTAGTATATTACTGATAAACTGACGAACCTGGATGAGCTAGAGTCCAAAAGACCGACATATTTTTCACGCTTTTTTAGGTTTCTCGCTTATCCAGTTCTCGTTTTTCCAGGTTCGACTGTATATATTTTTAATAAACATCGCTGGTTTAATATCACGAGTCACAATTAAATCAGATGCACTTAAACAGAATATATTAAAGCCAGTCAAATAGATCGACATTTCAATGGCTCGTCAACTTGATTTAATTACAGGAATCGAATGAACGTCCAGATATTACGATGCTCACTAAAATTTTAAACCGACCGTCGATATTTCAATATTGCATGTAAATCGAACAGTAAAACTGTTCATATTCGCTCACTTTACAACACTGTAAAAGGGAATAAATATACCCGACGTATAATCAAATACGCCCAACGTCAGAAAAGTACAGTTCAAATAGAATTTTTTCGCTCTTAAAAATTGCGATCACGTTTCTAATATAGTGAAAACAATATTCTAGTGACCGGGTGATTTCAGCACAGATGCTTGCCCTTTCTGTGTACGTTAGGTAATGCGATTTTGTCATACTTTCAAATACGGTCACAGAAATCTAAATTGTAATTTAAAATGAATTTAAATAATGAGGAAACAAAAGAATTAATTAATTACAAAGCAAAAATGCAGTGACATTAGTAGTTTTATGATTTACATTTGAATATTAATTCGTGTTTTTATAAAATTGTTTGTTTACTGATGACCCGATGAATGTCTGTCCGCTTTATCATAATGTAAAACTATAGTCCTAAGTTCGAAACCAGCTTCAAAAATCACGTGTAATATTTTTTATAAGAGCATCGGTGGCTCAGCGGTTAAGAACTTGACATGCAATCCGCAAGTCCAGGGTTCTAATCCCGTTATGTACGAATGTGTTTTTTTATTTCCGATTTACATATGAAAATTTATCGGACGCATCGAGCCCCTCGATGGGAACGTATAGTGAGCCGATGATGATGATTGTTTTATGGAATTTTCATTAATAGCCAGAAAAGCAAAACCTTTTTCAAGATACTTGATACTTTTCAGAGAAGTTAGCATATCATTGACGTAAATGTAGTTAAAACTTAAAAAAAAATAGCAAAAAGTTAAAAACGTTTGATGGTTATATTTCAAAATTTACAAGGCGCATAATATACCTCGTACTTTGTTCGTTCATATTATTTTGTGTATCATAATTTGGAATCGCATACATCGTGCGCTGTCGCTTTTTTAATGCCCTCAAGGGGAGTTTTGAAGCCCCATATCGATAAAAACCACATTAATCTGTACTTATCTCGACTATATTATTTAATGACGCGCCATTTTGTGGTTATTTGTAACATTTATAGCTGATATATAGACATTCTATGACGTATTTTAGATAACATTTAATAATGTTCTATATCACATAAGTATCTAAAATGCATTTTATTCGCGTTACGAGTATTGAAAAGCATGTCTTCTTTATTGACTCTATTTTTTTAATACATTTAAATTTTTATACATATATATTTACTTTAGGCATTGGATAATATTCTGCTTCTTAAGTTTGCAAGTTTTGCAACATTAAACCTCTTTACCGCACTTATCAAACAAAGCCATATCGTTATTCAAAAGCTTGGTGATTTGCATGAAATAATAAAGGTGACCGCGCATAGTTTTCGTTGTTTATAGCGGTCAGAGAGCGAGCGAGTTTTGTTTGCCCTCCCCTCTCGCCCCTCACTCTTCGCGCATTCCTGTCCTACCTCCTTTATTGTCTTACCTTTCGCTTATGACAAATAAAACATGTTTATTACAAACGGAACACAAAGGAGTGCACGAATTCTCTCAACTAAACATGTTATTCCTTCCGTTGAAGAAGGCTCTTTATTTCATTTGTCATTTCGTTATTACATTTTTCTTCTGTTTTATGTACCTACGTATAGCATTGTTACTGCTCAATTATAAAGCACATGATGTGCAAAATTATTATGCAGTCAAATAAATTAAATTTTCTTTCTCTACTCTCAATGTTAGCGGCCGGTTAACATTCTTTTTTTTAATTTCATACATATCATTATTTTTTTTAATTGCGCACTTTAATCCGAGACATAAAACTCCGAGAGCTTTTTATTTTATTACGAATTTTCTGTAAACAATAAATTAAAAGTACTAGTAGATCGTTACAAAACAAAGAAGAATACCTGACATTACCCTGACAAAATAATAATCGTATCTGCAAATAAGATGTGCCTTCCGGCACTTCACCTGTCACCGCATTGTTCCCGCCCGTTCCGATATTCAATTATCCCTGAGACCGTCAATTGACTGTCATATTGCGAACAATCGACACTCGATCACTCTTCTTTTTTCTAATGAAGGCCGACGTCGAAAGTCCGAAGTGGAATTATTAAAAAACCATTAGATTAGAAGACCCGCGTGATGGATGGACTCTCGAATCCGATCCATTTCAATTCCAACCGATGTCTCTTCGCAAAGGGTGTCCCCAGCGTATGGAAATGTCGTTATATGTTGCTATTGCCGGATTTGATTTTGCTCGATCGAGGTACACAGTACAAGTTCTCTAAGCGGATTTGATTTTTTTCTAAATTAGACTATCTTAAACGAATTTTATATTGTATCGGTTAACCAAATGTTAGTAATTTATGGGCGTAATATTTTTATTATACAAAGTTGTCTGCTTATAAAATATACAGGCAAAGTACTACTTTACTGTTATTGATAAATGAATTTACATGTTTCTTGTAAAAATTTTCATTTTTTTTATTTGGTGCAAAAAATATAAAAGTATGTATAATAACATTGTATAGTAATGTGGTTATACAGAGCGGAACATTACTCACGCCTAACCAGGAATGATGAGCTGATAAATCATATCTAGTCGCCGATTTATATCGCAATAAACTCACACAAATGGTGGTTATAAATAATCAAATCTTTATTATGTTTTATGTTGTTTCTAGATATTACAATCAAAATAATAAAAGAGGAATATAAAGAAGAATAAATAAATTGTAAACTATAGTTAAGTAACGTAACAATAACATGAATTAGTAAAATCTCTGTGTTCTTTACCTAATAGTACTTAAATCACGTAAGTTCTTAACGTAAAGTTTGACATAACTTTGCGTCCAAAACTATAAGCGAAAGAATAACGTACCTAAAAGCTAGCTAAAAGCCAGGCCCGTTAACTCGACTCCGCTGTATAAAATAACCATCTGTGGAAACCGACGTTTATCCCTTAAAAAGTTTCTTTGTGAGGATAACTCGCTCTACATCCCCTCTTATGATATGTTTATGTACTTTGAGATTTTATGTGGACGTTCTAACGCCGAGCACGAATTTTATTGGGTTTATAGAATTTTATGGAGCAATATACCCGCGGAGTGGCCGATTTTTTTCATTGTTTATTGATTCTGACTCTACCCGACCGATCGGGTGAGGATATACCGATAAACAAAAGACACATAATCTAAATTAAAAATATTTAGCTTAGTACAATGTAAATACTAATACAGTGGGACTAACACGAATATATGTGACAAATGTCTTCGCGTAGTCATCGTCAATTATGTCAAAATTAGTATCAGATTTTTGGTGTACTTTACGTGCATTAGGGATGCTGCACAAATTAAAAAAAATGGTCGATGACGATACGATGGCAACTGCCACAAACATGAAAGCTAGGCCAGGCCTACTGATCTGTGAACACGCGTTAATAATAAAAACAAATGATAATTCAAATAGCAATATAAAACTACATGATAAACTTTTCGTCTAAATACTCATACAAAATGTGCCTACACGTCGTCGTTCCTGTAAAATCTGTGCAACATACGATACAGCGTTTTAACCGGACTTTAACAGTTTGACGGCACACTTAATGTATTTATACCGGGCATCGGGTAGCGGCATCTGTGGCTAATGATATCGCCGGACCACCGCACCCGCCCATCCCAGTGCCCGCCGCCGCCCGTCGCCCGCCGTCCGCCGCCCGCCGCCCGCCGGCCGTCAGCCCCCATGACTCGGTCATTAGTTAAACACGCGCAACTGCCCGCATGTCGCAAGTTTATCTTTGGCTAAGCTGTAGGTATGTGAACTCGATTAGCCCTTTGATCAAATAATCCGACGATAAAATAGAGTTTGTCGGCGAAATTTAATTACACTTAATGTCATTGTGCGAATGTATTGGCGGTGAAACTAGCTCATTTTCCACGTGTTTATACTAACGCTTTTATGTTATTGGAAGCGTATAGTGTTCTTTATAAGGTTACTTAATTGATCAACATTAACAAAGTTCTTTGAAACTGTATTTGGGATAGGATTAAATAATACAGTGCTAACGATACGAAGATGTAAAATAAATTCCCGGCATTTTTAATTATTTTCGCAGCTACAAACTTTGCTACATGGTTCTACGGGACTAACTCTACGGTAGAGTTACCAAGATTTCTGTACTACAAAATTTTCAGGACAAAAGAACTGTTTTTGCCTGTAATTATACTATACACAACAAGGTTATTTAATATCACGTTTCAAGTATACGTATGTATATTACTTGTATCAGATAGACATATCTCAACGGGCAGCTTGGTCGCGTGCCGGCAAGGTGGCGGGCTAACGGGTGGCCTCTGTGGCGGTCACTCGATTAATACTAACATTAATCTCGACTGCCCGAGCCCCGAGCCTCCAGCCCCGGGCTCCGGGAGGGGGCTCTAATTTATACCCTCGTTTTGACAATTGATGGCGTTCAAAACACTGAAGATATTTCGTTTAACTCCATTTAATATGTTGCAATTTAATTGTTTAATTTCAGGGAAAATTTCGATTACAAACTGTATTTACTTCGTAATTGTATTTAAACTTTTTTCTATGTACTACTAAACGTGTTCGTTCATTATGAAATTTTTGTTATGTATCAAATATACATTGAGCTTACAAGTCCGTTTCTCCACAAAACGAAAAAATCAGAAAATTACGAAATTCCAAAGTCAACAAAAATATTTTAAATTCTTATAACTACATTTTAAATTCAAATAATGAAATGTTGGGTTAGGTGGTCAACCAAGTGTACGCAAGGCAAGGCATGCGTGAACGTCCGCTGGCTGTGACGCGCCTCGCCCGTCCCGGCTCTGCCCCGCGCGGCGCAACCTTCACTCGCAGCACTGATGCAAATTACCACATCCCGTGCAATTGTCATTTTTGTTTCATTAATTAACTCTCCCTTATTTATAAATTGCTACACTTACTTTGTTAAACATTCGCTAAGGGCGTCACTAAGTGTAGACTTAGTATAATAGAAATAGAATTTGATGAAGGAGAGGACGCATATAAATAGAATATATTCTTTCTCTTTGTGTTACCTCCTCCAAAAGATAGGTTAACGCAATTGCGGATTTCTATGGGCAGCGGTCATTACGTTATTTCGTCGAATACAGGTGACCACTTGCTCGTTTGCCATCTCAAAATATATTAAAAAAATGTATAATATAAAGTCTCATACTCTTTTTATAGACAGATATTAAAATAACTAACAACTAAATAAGTATAATATGTATATCAAAATTTATAATAACTTAACTTCTAATTTATCAGTAGTTAGTGAACTAGAAGTAATTTGAATATAATTTTGTCATGCACAGATTGATTGTCGCCAAAAACTTATGCAATAAGTCGTTAGAATATTAATTTACCCTTAAAATTATAATTTGGACGTTGACACGATTTGAGGGGGTCTCCAGCATTACTGATATGGAATAAATTTTCAACTTAATTTAACTACACAAACACAAAGGGACGAACGAAAGGGACCGACTTCGTTTCAGAATTGAAGTGGAAACTAATGATAAGGTAGTTTACGCACTATTACACCGATGTGCGACATTTTTTCAATGGACATGGCATGTTATAATCTGAATTTTTATCTTTTATCACTCTCTACCGAAATAGTAGAGAAAATAAGTTCAATACACCATTTGTTTTTTTAACAGCCTTTTATGTCTTGTTTCCCACTTAGTGTTTTAGTGGAAAAGCGGATTAGTTTTTCTATTTACAGTATAATGCAATTTTTGAAAAACTTTTTTAATTTACTTATATCAAAATTATTTAATGAAATTTATGCATTTTGAAAAATTTACCGCATCCAAGCAAAAAGTAGTTCCGTGTGTGATTTTGCGCTCGACTGTACACCCGCATCTGTTGTCGCGTTCTGCGCAACTAACGCTCCTCTTCACTTCGAAATCTCTACATTTTTGTCATAATTTTACCAACATTAAGATAACTACAAAATCGACCATCCGGTTATAGATTAAAAAAATCAAAACTTCTTTAACGTATAGTCAGAAAAAGTAATAATTGACTAAATTAATTGACTTAATCACTTTACATAACTATACATTTTAACAAAGCTAAGAGTCTCGGAATACCTACAGCAAATTTATTTATTTTCAAAAGCCTTTAAATTTTACGTAAATGTTTTCAACATTTGAATAAATGTTTGTTAAATAAGTAATATTAATATTAAATTTTTATAATGTACTCGTACGGTATCAAATATTATGGTTATCGAAACGCCACTGCCGGTGGAATGGTAATGGTAATTAAATTACCGCTAAATGTTGTGATTTGTACATGTGTGTGTGTCTGACCTTGTTGCAGTTATTAAACCGCAGTCTGTGACGATCAATTTACATTGAAACAAAAAAACAAACTAAAACTAAAAACTATGTTAATTAAATTGATATTTTATAAGAACCTTAGCCCCCAGTAGATAGAACAGAACATCCTACTAGACCTATCCTTCTTCCTACTAATATTATAAACGCAAATGTTTGGATGGATGTTTGTTAGAAGATATGTTAAGAACGTCTACATGGATCTAGCTGCAATTTGGCATAAACGTAGAACATAATGTTTAAGAACATATAAGCTACTATTTAATTTTTTTTATTCTGCGCAAACGGTGCCGCGGGCGAGAGCTAGTAATCAATAAACTTTATGTATCGTGTTAAAGCATTGCTTCCAATAGATTTAAAACTAAAAATAAATTATACACACAACTGTTTGTTCACAATTTATTTTAAATATATAATATTATCTACGTTTGATAACCTTACAGTGAACTCGTAGTTTGCGAACAAGAGCCACAGATTATATTGTCCTCCAACAACAGTATCACGTGACAACGGAGCGGGCGCGCATTCGCAAACTATATTTCACGAGCCGAGACTAGTTCGGGAATTAAGCTACAATTAAATGGTCGTAAATTCCAAGTTTGGGTCGGGTCACTTCGGGGAGCTCTGTGGCAATTTATCAATTATTTACGCCACTTGGGCCCCGCGCGTCGTCTGCCGTCAGTACAGATTCATCTACCAATCTGTTGGGCGAGAAGTTGTGATTTTGAAAAACATACATTAAAAATGCAATATTTAAATGTTACAATTTTCGTATGGTATAATATAGGCTAGAAAAAGCTTCATTGAAAATAAAAAGACCTTTGAAGACACAAACCTTCACTGGCATCCTAAGAACATCTTACCAAAGATATATCAAAATCTGTGCAGAAGTTAAGAAGCGCATATAGATCCAACAATGATTTTACGGCACACTAGCTGTCGTCCGCGCGGAATTAAGAAAACCTAAATAGCCTATGTATTCTTCCAGACTATTTTAAAACGTAGACGTCTAAGTTAAATTTTATCGACATCCATGCAGCCGTTTTGAGAGACCCTAAACATCCATCCATCTAAACATTCGCATTTATACGATATTCAAGAAATTTATCCTTACTTGAAATATTCCCGAAAGCATAAGCTAAGTGACATAAGTTACATCAGTGTGGTCCCAACAATCAGTCACTTAGCCAGGAGCTCGGAGGTGACTTGCGGTCGGCACATCGATCTATGTCGACGACACTTCGCCCACACTTAAGACGGGGAGAACTTACAGCTAAATGCAAACACACGTACATTAATGCTTATTAATTCATGTATAAATACATTTTAAGACATTGGCGTGTCCAGAGGTTTGTTTGAACTTTTTCACTCGATTGACACAGATGGTAATTTATGTGGTTTGAATCATAATTTTCAAACACAGACAGTTTTAAAGCGCAGACAAAAGATGGCGCTACTTCATCTGCTAGAGCCATAGTCAAAAGGTTTAGGTTTTTTTTTAATATTATCTCAATTCACTATTTAGAGTATAAATGCCAATATTTTCTACTGACGATAAATATGAAGAAGTGACGTTTTATTCTTTGTAGAATAATCTCGATATCTCGATAGAATTATCGATAAAAATAATGACAGGGATCACATTTGGTCTCTGAAACTAACGGTAACATGGAAGTGATTAAATGAATTGAATTCTAGAATTAATACTTTTAAATGTAGTAATGTGAGCTGTATTTGAATAATAACTGAGTAATAGAGAAACGTAAATTATACTAAATGTACTTCGATGAATACTTCATAGCAGCTGATCAAATATCATTAGGGCTTGTGGTTTGCATCAATTTCAAATTAAACCTTCCATATAATATAAATAAATACAACATTAATGATTTTTTTACTGTATACTAGATGTCGCCCGCGACTCCGGCCGGGGTAAATAAAAAGATTGTATCGGATTCTCAGACCAACTGAATCATCATCAGCTCACTATACGTCCCCATCGAGGGGCTCGGAGCCTACCCTAAGTTAGGGGTAAGGCCATAGTTACCCACGCTGGCCAAGTGCTGGTCGGTTGTATTCACACATATCTTTGAATTTCTTCTCATCACGATGTGTTCCTTCACCGTAAGAACGTCGGATAAATGTACATATGGAAATCGGAAATCAAAAGACACATTGGTACATGGCGGGATTTGAACCCAGGACCTGCAGATTGCAAGTCAAGTGCTTGACTCCTGAGCTACCGTGGCTCTAACCTACTGAATATGCATATAAAATTTCATAAAAATCGGTCAAGCCGTTTCAGAGGAGTATGGTAACAAACATTGTGTTATGAATTCTCATACATATAAAAGAATTTATAATCTCAGCGTTTCAAACAAATCTAAATTCAAACTGTGTTTTAACTAATTTTTAAAAAATACAGCTCTGTTGAGAGGTTATCGAGGCTTCAGTGTTTTCATTAAAGCGTGAATCTTAGAAAGTATTATAGGGTATTGTATAAGGATGCCTGAAACAAACAGCAAAGAGGCGGCGATGCCAAGTCTATTGTTCGCTAATTCCTGAAGACGTACCCAGAGCTTAGTGCGCGTACAATACGGTTGCGTCATTTTCAATTTTCTTAAGACATAGTACATAGTTGAAAAAATTGAATATTCCTCTGTTCTAGTACTGTACCAAGTTCAAATAGGTGTTTAACAGAAAGAAATATTCTTCTCTATGTTTAATTTGCCTTAAATTAATTAAAGATGTTGTGAATATTATTTTATAAGAAATGGGAAAATACAATAATCTTATATAGTAATTAACATTTTTTAATTTATAAAATAGTAATTTGGCACTATTTTTTTTTTTTAATTTCACACCGAATCAATGTTCAATCGGTCTCCTTTACTCTCATAGCCTTCATCAATTGTTAAACATTATGCTAATTAAAAAAAAACTAGTTAGTGTACCTATAGTGTACAATCACAAAGACAAGAGGCTCGTGTTGTTCTGACGTCATTCGTCAAGATGAGTGAAAATTGTAACAATAGCGGATTAACTGTTGACGTCTTTATAAATATTCATTTCGAGTGAATTAAATTGAAGGATTGTTTCGAATTTTGTTTGGGCGACAGATGTGTTGAGAGGGACTTCGTAAAGGATACGGCTCTCAGGCGAATAACTTTTACACGGTTAGTAACAATACTTCGGCATACAGTAATTAAATAAAAATAATCTGTATTTTTTAGAAATAAATTAATACAGTTTGTAAAAACAAGACAAAAACATTCTAGAAACAATAATTACAGGAGAAACGGTAACAAGGAGTAGAGTCTTTTAAATGTGACTGGGATTGGTACCCAAAAATATGTGATAATTATTGTTAACCAGCTGTCGGCGTAACTCCGTCCACCCAATGAAAAAAATACTTAATTAGTAGCCTATGTGTTCTTTCAAACTATGCTCTACATCTATGCCAAATTTCTGCAAGATCCATGCAACCGTTCTGGAGATACCTTCAAACAAACATCCATCCATCTAAACATTCGCATTTATAGTATTAGTAAGATTACTGCTGTCAAAATACTCCTAGAAATTAATATTGTCATCCCTTATTTTCTCAATAAAAAACTGAAATAACAACATATATTTGTATGGTGGATTCAGCATTGAAAATTCAATGTTAACCTTGCAGTAGTTTAGGTTTTAAGTTTAGATTAGGCTTATGACAAACTACCTCCAGCATAGTGAGCTAGTGAAGCGCGTTACCGCGGTATCTTTGCGCTCGACCAAGCGGAATCTACGCTCGATCAGGCTCGATCATTCGCCTCCGGTTCTACGCACTTTAACTATTTTTAGCCGACGTCAAAAAGGAGGTTATCAATTCTATATTTTTTTGTTGACATAATAATTATTGTACAATATAAACATATTACAAGAAAGAAGACATCTTTCTTAGATTCGAGGGTTTTCATGACATTTGTAAGTTATTAGTGAATTTTGTTTGAAAACATTTTTGTTAAATGGATTTTGTTTTCATCAAATTTTCGTTTTCAAACATCATATTCAATAAAATTACACAAAACTTATGGATAATTAAACCCTAAGAACAATTTAACTCTGAACTAATGTACTCATTTTTGACATCACCAATTAGTTATGAACAAAGAGATAATCTCGGAACGTGATTGTTAAAATTGCGCCTGTTATTATCAGTGCCTGAGCTGTCTCTGTATCGATGTGTACAATCAATCAGAGTGCAAAGTGAGGGCATAATGTCCCTATTCATGTCCACGCACCAAAGAGTATAATAAGTATACTATAGAAAGAGAGGCAACTCGCACGAAGTCGTGGATCCACGGCGATTGTGGCGCTCCATGCGTATAATCGCTGAACTAATTTTTTTTTTTTTGGTACCTATATACGTAGGCACGCTTATTTAGCTCACTATAATAATAACTGATAAGTGGGAATCTAATTTATGAAATTAAAATTGACATTAAATCAATGTTCAAAAATAATACACCCACTTATCAGTTATTATTATAGTGAGCCGATATCAAGTAGCCTTCTATGAAATACCTCTATTAAAATGATCCTATTATTATTGGGGAAATAAAAACAAAATATTTTTATATTTTTGTACATTATTTATTATATTTCTACATAACTTAATTTTAAATCTATGCAAGTACATATACATCAATGACTTTCAAGATATCAGCTCAATATTTTAATATTTAATATATATATTTAAAAATTACATTTACGGTAATAAATAGTATAGCGCGGTCACAAAAAAATGCATACCCTGTAATTAAAACCAACCCCCAAAATATTTTCAGTCACATGCAAGCTGGCAACTGGCAATTTGTAGTTATTTGCGAGTTTAAACACTCTGAACATATTCTCTTACAACATAGGCAAGCAGATTTTTCTTTACAATAAAAAATTACAAATAAAAAAATATATTTTTTACATATACACACATGGACCCACCTACTAATTTCAGACACATCAGTTTATGGCTCTATAATTCCAGTGATTGGCACACATTTTCTGAACTTCACTGACCTTCTCTCAGGAAGGGGGAAACCGTGTATATGTGCACCTACAACAAACAAACAGAATGTGATTTCCTGTCAAGTATAGGAACTGATATGTAAAATGTATTAGAAGTAGGGCACCATTCAATATGATAACCGGAAAGTATAAATCACTGTGGTGCTAAAAACTACACCAAAATACGAAAATATTTAAATGTTTAAATGAGTCTGACGTATGGGAATAACATGAAAATTTTTATTGAATTGTAACTTACCATAATCAGTCCATCTAAAACACAGTTGCATACAGCGTCGTTTTTCACGAAAACACATTTTAATTAAAAACAAAATGAATGAAACAACATTTAACTAAGAATACAAGAACAGAAATAGAAATACGAAAAAACGTAGCGGTTTGATGACACATGAATGTCTCGATGACAGAAATGATGCTTCTTCTCAGCCATGAGATGAAATGATGTTTACGATTATATAAAAGGTGGCGCCACTTTCCATACAAACCGTCCTTCTTCTAAGTTTCCACCCCCTGCCACGCACGACCAAGCTACGCGGAATTCAAATACGTCACGTAAATCGCTCGCTTTTGTTTACAAATAATTAATTGTCCAATGCAACTGTGGCTGTTGATATTGGCATAATAAATGCTATGCCATATTGCATACACAGAAATAAACGTAAATGTAGATCGATTCCCATTACCAAACGATTTCCTACCTTATCATCATTGCACAGGAATCAAAATAAAACATTGAAAACTAGTGTTTCACATCGCCATAGTTGACATTTCCAAACGGTCGTATACGTTGAATTTAAAAGGGAATTAATTTTATTCATTGGGAAATAGAGAATGTATTGGCTTGGATTAGTTAAACGATATTCGATAGGCCCATTTAGTGTAACTTAGTTGCGTGATCATGGGAATATGAAGCTTAACATTTTGATTTTTAAATTGAAAGTTGCTTGTTGTGTTGTGTATGCAGAGGTGCGACTGTAGGGTAGTTGTACAAGGGGTTTGCAGGGTGGAGGATTCAGTGCAACGCGTGCCAGTGAATAATTCGCCTCCAACGGGCGATTAACGTCCGACGTCGATGGCTTGTTTTTGCCCTCGCCGAGCAATAATCTATTGCAGCGTATATCATCGATAACTAATTAAGCCTATACACGTTATAAAAAGTTGTGTCTCCTTGTTTGATAGAATGCTTAGCGAAATATTTACAATAGAATTAGCTGCATTAGTTTCTAAACAACATATTGTGTAGTTTGCTATAATTTCTATGATGTAAAACTTCGTCCAGTCATTGGGAGTTACTGTAATAGAAATAGGATAAAATTATAAAAAGTTTCATACGACTTGTATTTCCAATACGTTACAAAACTTTAAAAACTATTCCAATGTTTTAAATCAATTTGGAATTTAATTTAAAATTATTGCAAATAACAATTACTTCCAGTCCTTTATAAACGCAACTTAAAATTATTTATTCAAGTTCCATAAATTCAAGTATTAATATATTAACATAGCAAGTAGAGACGGGTGCTTAGCATTGTATAGCAGTAGGTTATCGGATAGCTAATAGCTTAGGATTAAAGTAGATGCCAAACGGTAAATCAATGAAGCCTGTCTAGTCAGGTTAATCAAATGTATCCACTGGGGTTTAGGAATATGCAGTCATATAGTCACCAACACAAGTGTTTTAATTTTCAATAAATAGATGTACTATACATTGTCATCCTAAAATAATAAACCATATTTTTAATTTTCGTCCGAATAACTAGGTAATGATAATGTTTAAATTTGATTTTAATAAATTATTTGTTTATTTACGGTATGGACTTTAAACAAATTTACCTGTAATTAATGTTCGAATTTTTCAAATTGTGACAATTAATTTCACAATTTACAATTTTTAACTCTCCCGTAATTGTAACATTTTAATCTGTAATGTTTTTATTATAACATTAATTTCTCTAATATTATTACGTACGTGTGAAATATATCTGCGTTATAATTATATTATTAAGCATTTTCGTGCACGACTGTCCTTTGTAATACCTGCGCCATGTGAGCACATTCCGGGCATAGCGGCGCTCAGTTCAAATTGTTAGGTGGATCAGTGAAACAAGCTTAATATGGCTTCCATCTCAGACAGCACACCGGTGCTTCGTTAAGCTGAAATACAATACTATTTAAATATCTATACCATAGATTTGCAATTTAAATGTCATCAAAGGCTATATTTAAAAATTCGAATTGTCAAAGTAAAAGGTAAGTACCCAAAAATGAGTAGTACACTGTCCAACAATAAGTTTCTACTCATTTTAAGGTTAGCAAACAAAAAAAACAATATGTTGACAGTATGACCTGTCAACATGACCTTCACTTTTAAAGGAACGGCGAAATCAAGTAGTGCTCTAATAGTAGATTTTTTAGCTTAAGAAGCGTATTTAAAAATGTATGTAAGAATTGATGAGATGGCCACGTTTAGGTCAATGATGCGTACACCCCTTATACAAATGCAAAAAGGTATTACACCTTTTATCATTCTTACACAATTGCCTCATAAAATGACACGATCAGACAGTGAAAAATGACAGTCATCATTTCGACACCATTTTTATGGGCAACAATTTCTTTCGCATAAAAATAAAAATCGGCCCGTCTTTATAAAAACATCTCTCGCATTGTCATTCATGGGAGCGGGCCGCGTATTTGTCACGCGGCGCGTCGGTCGCGGATCGCGTTCCAAATATAAAAATGCAATTTTAAATAAAAAAAAAACCTTCACCACCAGATTCGCATTTCGAACCCTCACAATAAAAAGCAAACGTTTTGCGCGTACGGCAACGCATGCCCGGATTTTTATCCTATTCGATAAATGTATTTATTTTTTAGACTGTGAAATCAAATATTTCCAAAATTTATACAAATATGTTTTATAAACAAAAGATTTTAGATTTTTAGTTTTACTTTAGTGCTTACTTCTTTTGCGGTCGTGTGAAATAGGTTAATCAACAAAAAAATCAATTATTTCCTAGTTAAATAAAATGCAGCAATTTATTATTACAGACATTAACTGTATTTTTTTTTAATTTCAAAAGAAATAAACCGTGTTATCAAAATCTGGTTCGCTTTCGTATTTTCTTATATATCAAGTAACAAATGGAAAACTAATGTTAGCAAAGAAAGTCCCCGATAAAAATAAAAAAAAGGTTTATGACATCGGAGCTAAGAAAACCAATATCATATACCAAAACACAAATACTTATAAATTTCGTAACCGGATTCAAACCTGCGTATTTTACAGATAGGGTAGGCTACATGAATTTGGTATTCACTGCATCGTCAAGAAAACATCAGCAGGCAAAGTAGCAAAATATTATAATAGCATAATGGTATCAGGTGGTGTTGTTTTACAGGGCAGATATACTAGACGCAGTGACGAAGGGATGTGTTTTATCGATATCGATTAACGTTTAAAATATTTTTTAATATTTCCCTTTAACTTTTGCCACTATAAAGTTCTCTGAATTTATTGTGTTATATATAAAATTTTCGTATCATCAAACGGCTAGACCTATTTCATAGGATTTTATATGCTTTCAGTAGGTCTGTGAATCGCACACTATCTATTTTTTTAACTCACGCGGACGAAGTCGCGGGTGAGAGTTTAATATGGGTTAAGATGCTGATTTGATACCACAGATTAACCAGTAGTTAAAAACTTAACTTCTTTAAATGTTTAAAGTTCATTAATATGCTGTTTTTACAGTAGTTACTTAGTTACTTCGATTATTCCAAAAAGTAGCTCTACATCAACACTTTCTTTGTATTTTTAACTTAATTCAAAAGAAAAAGCAATATTTTACCACCACACGAATACATTAAAAAAAAACTATCGATAAAATTCTAAACCACACTATATCTACTTCAACTGAAGTGGCGACACGTCGTCGCAGGCATTCAGTGCGGGGACCTCAAGCTCGTGACGTGAAAGCGAAGTGACGTCACTAAACAGATACAACCACGACCGACTTTACACGACGCCTCATCCGATTTTATTGTTCGCAGAGTCTTGTACTTAGTTTTATTACACTCAAGATATTTAAATGTTGCTATTTGAATACAAATAAGATATAGATATTTGTTTCAGAAAAGCAGTTGACTGAAAAAGAAAATCGACCAAATAAATTAATAATTGAATTATAAAAAATAAGAAACATTAATTAAGACAACATAAAAATATTCAAAAAGTTGAAGTCATTTATATTTCGAATATTTATTGCATCACTTTTTCTCTTAAATTCACTGGCGTTAATAGGTCCTTTTTTCGTTCAAAATTACGCGAGCATATTATTTTATTAAAACATAAACTTAATAATATTCCATTCGACAAAAGCATACAAGCTTCGTCATAAATGTTTACCTTAATAATGGTGATTAGTCAAATGTAAACGCGACGCATGAGACTGGCAATTTAAAATGAAAAATGATTACTGGTATTATAATTAAAAAGGCCCGACGTACGGCTAGACCTTTCCGACTTTGATTAATATAACTATGACAGCTCATTGTCATTAAAATCTAAAATGAAATGTTTATTATTACCCTAACAAACGTGCGTACTTGCTAGCTTTTACAGTTTGATTAATAGCGTGCTAGCGTAATAGAATTTAACGAAGGTTTTATATGGACAGAATATGGAGAAATTATAAGAATTTTTGTTATAATTAGACTAATTTGTACACGAAAATGTTGGTCATTAAAAGTGAATTAAATGATTGCTTACCCATTTACTACACCTATTTTCTATTAAAAAAATCAAAGAAAAAAAAACAGATAAAAATTAAACAAATGCCACAAATAAACACAATTCTTCACTAAAATTACACAGAAATTGTGTAAAAAATGATGTTGTCAAAGTTATTAGATTTTACATATTAAATTTAAAACATCTCACTCGAATAATCCTTTGTAACGTATATGACTAATCCATTTCAGTCATGTTTAAATCGCAACGCCAGCGAAAGTGTCAAATTGTAATCCACGTAATTAAGTGAACGTCAGGGTGGGTTAGAGCCGAGCCTGCGACGTTAACTGGGTTTTACCATTCCTGTATCATAATAAACATATAAAGTTTATAATCGAAATAATCATATTATTATTATAAATAATTAGAAATACTTAGATTATTTAATACTATGTAAGATCAAGATGGAAATAGATGATAACTGCCCAGCGATTGAGACGTAACATATTATAAATGAACAGCTGTACCCACTGAAGAAGACTGGATCGGTACGAACTAGACAAGACATATACGCTGTGAAAAACTTTAATAATTATTAATGAAATACCACAATAGGAACTAAATCAGAAATACTTAACAAAACAAGAATAAATCTACATATTCATGCGCGACAGTCGCACCCAGGAGAGCTTTGAAGAATAGCATTCGCGGGTTAACTCTCGCTAAATGAATTATTCCTTCCCGTCGAGGTGGCGCCCTCTATTGACGGAGCAAACTTCGCTAAATAGTTTCGTTCCCGGCTCCATTATTGTTGGCAACTGTCGCCCAAGTTAGAAGTGACGTGTGTCTGCCGACACAATAGTTGTACGTCGTCGCCATTTAGCAGCAGAAAGGCAGAGTTTGATGAGTATATGTATCTATACAAGTTACCCACAAGCATATCTATTCGAAGCATTTTCAATAGTCACCACAACAATGTATCAAGAGAACTTATGTGGTCATTGTTGATTATAGAGCTTTGTTACCATCTCCTATAATAATAATTTAATTAAGTAGTACCTGCACGGTAAAAAAATGTAATACGCTGGTGAGACGCGAACTATCGACTTTTTCGTGCAGATCTGTAATTAGCACTGCTACGCTTCAGTGTCACACTACGCTGAGTACAGTAGCTGCACGGTAACTCCAATTTAACTCAGATGGATAGATGGATGGTTGTTGCAATGTATCTCCCGAACGGCCCAACGAATCTCGCTGAAATTTTCCATAAATAATTTTGCCATAACGGAAAGAATATTTAAATCATTACAATAGTTTCGGAACCCATTCAAAGCAAACAAACAATAAAATCTTTCCTCTTTACGTATAGTCAAGTAGAAGATACTGCAATGAAAATAATACGTATATCTATAGTGACGTCACAATCAATTTCTGCGGGACACGTAAACGCGACTGTAGAGTATTCTCCAATCTCAGGTGCAGATCTGATTAGGGTAACTATGATCTTGAACTTTTTAGAGAAATTTTAGTGAATAATGTCACGTGATGAAAAATTAATAAAGTTTAAAATTACAACAAAAGGATATAGTTGTATTGAATTATTTAACTTAATTAAATAGTCAAGAAAATATACTCAATTTTTTTTTACTTTTAACTGCGTACTTCACATTCATTTTGTCAAACAGGAAAAATTCAGATCGAAATATTTATAAAAAGAAACTAGCTTTTTGCGCAGAATTAAAAAAAAAACTTGATAAGTAGCCTACGGGTTCTTCCAGACTATATAATGTTGAGCCGTCCTAGAGATACCTTCGAACAAATATCCATTCATCCATCTAAATTTTCGCATTTATAATATTGAACTTAAGTGCAGAATTTGCAGTATAAATTAAAAATGACAATTAGCTGTAAGTCCAAAATTAAGAAGATATTAAGAAATTACTTCTTTTTATTATATTTAGCGTGGTCACTCTACTCGTCGATGTAAAGCAGCTTACTTCGTCGGATCCTGCAACGGTTCTCAATTAATATGTTAATGTATGAATTCATGGACTATGACAGTTCTGCAGCCGGGTGCAAGACTTCGTTATGTGCCTTCGTGTATTTATTTAATATGTGAGCAAAACCGCAGATTTCTAATCCTCTTAGAATTCTGCCGCTTCAGAATACTTATGGGCGACAGCGTTGGTCAATTAGACTTGCGTAACTCTGGTATTCGTACATGGAAATAATGTGTTATTCATTTCGATTCTAGTTAATACAGTAAGAGAAAATTATAGCCATGTCGTAACCGCATTCAATTCATCCGTAACTCTCATTTTTTGAATGAACTATAATTTGCATGGTGACCAACGAATAAAATTAAGGTAACATGAACGTCATATACAATATTCAACAACGCAAGTTTTCCTTCGATTAAAAAAAAACCTGGCACCCTTAAACAAGAAGCGAACCCCTTAAAGGACTTGACTTAATCCAATATACTCTTAACTACAAAAGAACGAATAAAATCTTAAGTTTTAAAACCTATGACCAAAGAGAATGCCTTTCATTCAAGAAATGTAGACCGTACTTGTTAATTACGCGTTTTTTAACATTCTTCCATACCTTCGATAGCTCAGTTGGTAGAGCGGTGGACTGTAGATGGTTAACAATTGATATCCATAGGTCGCTGGTTCAAATCCGGCTCGAAGGAAGTTTTTTTAGTTTTAATTATACGTGACCTTCAAAACTTTATTTAGAACAGATTATCTTGTACATTAAAGAGGTGGAGGTGGTAGCGAGTTACGTGGATAGTCCTGTAAATAAGCACTAGGTATATATCGTTGTAAACCATTTATACGTAGTTTTAAGTATAATGGATATTTTATCTGTTAAAATGTAAATTATTATTATTAAAAGAATAAATAAAAGTGTAAAATATATTCCTTCGAGCCGGATTTGAACCAGCGACCTATGGATATCGGTTATTTACCAACTACAGTCCACCGCTCTACCAACTGAGCTATCGAAGGCTCAGTACTTGTGTTCGACGAATCGTTATACTTTCGTTTACAAACGTGTTATACAAGTTAATGTGTAACGCCATACGTCAGATTAGTGAAAGTAATTTCGAATGTTAACAACACGCAATAGTATTAACTACAAAACAAGTTTATAATATAGTTATACTATATGTTATAAATACGATCATTAGGAGGTCCAAGATTACAATAGTTTGAACGTATTTTACAATCATTAACTATATTTATTTGCATTTTAATTAAGACCAGGTTGTGAATTTAACTGTTCTTTCTCTTGTGTAATGTCCTAGTGTTGCATAGGTTTATTCATTCATTCAACTGACCTTCTTGTTGTCCGGTTTGCTAGTGGTAAAATTGCATAATTGGTGAGCCTTTGAAAAATGAATGAACGTTGAATCTACTTGACATATACCTTCGATAGCTCAGTTGGTAGAGCGGTGGACTGTAGACTGTAAATAATTGATATCCATAGGTCGCTGGTTCAAATCCGGCTCGAAGGAGTTTTTTTTGTTATTATTAACTATACGCAAGCGTATAAATACTGGACGGATAAGTAATTTTTCGTATTATTAAGAACAAAATAAGTATTATTAAAATCATTTAAATTATATTCTCCATTTGGGAATGATTTTTACTACGTTGCTGGTGATGCTGAAGATAAAAATAATAGAAAATTTTGTAGCTACAAACAGCTAGTACGACTAAGGGAAAAGCCCTTTAGGAAGCAAATGCATCATCGCCTTAAAGGCCGACAACGCATCTGCAGTTGCTCTAGCGTTGTGGATGTAAATAGTAAATCAAAAAGTTATATTAAGGCATATATTTAAAGAGAAAAAAAGTTTCTCCTTCGAGCCGGATTTGAACCAGCGACCTATGGATATCAATCATTTTCCAACTACAGTCCACCGCTCTACCAACTGAGCTATCGAAGGTGTGACGATGAAACTGCACCAACTAACTGTTTGCCCTAACTGCATGTACATTATGCAAGTCTTATACGTCAACAGGTGAATGTACACGAAATAAATAGATAGAGATTCGGTAGTAAAGGCACGTACGCACGTCTACCTATACTTTCTTCGATTACAACATCACGCAGATATTCTTTAACGCGTTTATCACAAACGCATCACACATATTATTTTCTGTGGTACTCTATATTTATGAATTTTTCATTTTATAATAAAAAAATACAGATGTAACGGCTGCCCCCAATCATTGAAAATTTCTACTTCAACTGCTATTAAATATTTTATAGTAACCCTTGGTTAATGTGACCTATAAATAATGTCCGTCTATTTTTATATACCTGAGCATTGATGAACATAGAAGAAATTGGTGAGTACCAATAATAAAAAGTAAAAATCCTTCGAGCCGGATTTGAACCAGCGACCTATGGATTTCAAATTCTTAAACAACTACAGTCCACCGCTCTACCAACTGAGCTATCGAAGGTACGAGGTATTGATTTAAAAAACTCTTTTAATCACAGCATGTGGCGAAAGATTATGTAAACAATATTTGACCTCGATACATTAAATATGATTAAAACACGTTTTATTCGTTGTGTATCAAAAAGCAGGCTCAGTGATCAGCGCGGCCGTTTTATAAGACCGCTTTCTTCATGTGCAATGCGAAAACATATTAAGTGGAAATTTTGGTCTCCAAAAAAAAATTGCGAGCATCATTTTAAAGCAACAAATACATACAAAAAGTACCAAAAAATTAGACGACATAAGAAATAAAATTAAGATTTATTACATATCCAATGAATTAAAAAATAAATGCTTTTTGAATTGAACGTTTTGATTGTCATAATGAAAACCTCAATATAATAGGCGACATTAATAGGGCATATTGACGGCAATCATATAAAGGGCAACTTTCAAAGATCAAACACGCGCCTGTCGAACAGCGAGGGTGGCGCGCCACTTATCATAAGGTCAAACTGACATTTCGAATAGCATTTACGTTGACGGAAATTCATAGCGTCAACGGAAACGAATGTCAAGGAAAATAGCTCCTAGTGATAGTCGATGAAATAAATTTACAATTATCGATAAAAATACATTAGAGAATTATATATAAATGTCTAAAGCTAAACTTATTAGATTTTAATTCAAATCAAATTTCAAAAATTCGTTCACTTCAAGAACCAAGTTTTAATAAATGAAGAGAAAAGACATACAATGAAAAAATATTCCGTAATGGATTTTAAATAGCATTAATCATAAGACCATTTATTGAATGTTGCATTAATTTTATCGATGATGAACAAATCATTACATCACTAAAGTTCTTTTAAGTTTTATAAAAGTGGAACAAAAGAATTTAAATCGTACTATCGTGTCATGGCTATTGAAATTTTCATCGTGAACTTTAAGACAATTTTTACACACTTTGCATAGGAGATTATTGTAGCTGGAAGCCGATGACTCATCCGGAAAAACCAGATGACAATAAATTATTAACTCAATAATAATAACTGAATACAATTTCAAAAATGCTGAATGCCATGAATAGAATTTGTAAAACATTTTGTACTATTTATCAGATTAAGATCTGCATACCTATTGCTCTGCTCTACCTGTATTTCATGTAATTGCTTAAACAAATCCTTTTAAAAGTATCAGTCAAAAATACTTGCGCTAATTTACGATGGTGCGTAATTAAGTCAATCTCCCATTAAATCCCCCTTTCTTAGCGACTCGTCTGCCGTCTCGAGGCGCATAAAACGCGCGAAAACCTAATGCCATTTCACGCCGGAGTAAACCTTTCTCTCGGAGTTAACGTCTATTTAAACTCGGCTTAACTTAATCGATCGAGAAGGCCCTTAATTATGGCTTTATCTTAGGAGCAATGACGATCGAAGTGAACGGATTTAAGTCGGTCCGAATCTAGCGGAAAGTTTTCAGTTCAGCAACCGTGCGCGGGCGTTGGGTTGGAAGAAATTAATTAATAACTTTGCTTGATTTAATTTTGTCAGTCATTTATTTAAGGAACAATATAATAAATCAATTGTTTGTTATCGCACATTCACAAATTGCCAGCGCCAATGTGTAGGTTGACTACTACTACTATGAACACTTATAATAAAAAAGGGATCAAAATGTCTATTACTTAGCTGTGTTAAACACAAGGATAAGCCGAAGACTGATTTGTAAAAAAATAATTTTGCACATACAAATCTTAAAACTAATCGTTATTGTATTTAGTTTAGCTGTAGGATGATAAAGATGAGTTTGAATTAGTTTCAATAAAGACGCAGCGTGGAAACTGTAGGAGCGCTGTCTGTCTGAATTAACGTCGAAGCGCCGCGACGCTCGCATATTAATATTCATAATCGAGTCTCCTTGCTGGTGTTAAGGTGTGTACAGAGGAGGAAATCTTGATATTAATTTATTTTGATTACAAAACACCATGTATAATGTTTCAATGAACTGTACATAATTGTGATGACACAACGTGCGTCACAATTAAACAAGAAACGTGATGGTTACTTGTAATAACATGTCGTTAAGATAATTAAATTTTCGGATAAATCAGCATCTTAAATCTGTTTTGATGCTACATATTTGTATAATAAAATCATAAAAATAAAACAACTTTAGATCTATAGTTCCAATCAAATACGAACTGCTGCAGCTCATAGTACAAGGAAAGATCAAAGGAAAGCGAAGTATAG
Organism: Papilio xuthus; assembly: GCF_000836235.2. NCBI lineage: Eukaryota > Metazoa > Arthropoda > Insecta > Lepidoptera > Papilionidae > Papilio > Papilio xuthus. The sequence continues at coordinate 3,387,621 of NW_013532534.1, read as the reverse complement.
ATGGATGACGAACATCCTGCCGTAAGAACCTATGCCAGCGGTTTACAAGAACCCGTTGGCTTTTCAGAGTCGCAATGTCGCCTCGCCTACCTGCGAAAGAAGATGGCACGATGTTTTATTAAAATCATATCCATCTAACGCTTTTCTCTAGAGATCATTAAATAAATCCCAAAATAAAACGTTACAATACACCGGCGTGGAAATGTGACTTGCAAGTGTTGCGTACTGCCCGCCGGGACCACAAACCCTAATTACGTCTGAAACAATACCCCGACTTATTTTTATCCATTTTGTGCTCAATCATAATTATCCGGTCGTCCTGCGGGAGGCATTTTGCCCAAAATCAACGCCTTACCTTCTCATGTTTGTACTATAATAAAATACATTTAGCGTTAAAACAAACAAATTGAATCATACTTATTTGTTATTCATATTTACTGATTCCCGATGAATATCTCCTATGGGATGCGCCGACGTCAACGACATGTTACGATCTTTGAAGTAATAAGGTTGTCTACGCATTTTCTGCTCGATATTGATATGATATTTTCAACTTTAAGTGAGGTATATATTTAACTTAACACGAATTACGGCCGATAATACGATAATTGCGAAGCATGTTTTAATTGAAATTATTTTTTTAAAGGGTTTTTGCGGCAACAGCGGCCCCGTTGCGTGGCCAGTGCGCACGGCGCGATAGAATTCGACCTTCTTTGTTTTTTTACATTTTTTTCCATTATTCAGTTTTTTCTCGTCAAAATATTTATTGAAAATGTAGAACTTTTACTACATATATGAATTTTATATTATACAGGACATATTAAAAAAGCAATCATCGAAATACTAAGAGGTTTTTCATGCTAAAATAAATCTGTTATTTAACAGTGTTTCATTAAACATTGTAAGCTTTTAAAATCAAACGGCAGCTCAATAAAAGCGAACGCATTTACCTGCGTCTCATATGTTTATCTTTTTTCCGCGATATAAATGCTTTGTGGGGACGAACAATAGCCGCGGGCCGGGGGTCTAGGGGGAAGAACCGCTTCGTAATTTTTTAATTAATACCGTCGAAAATATCAAAGTCACCGGACCCGTCCGGCTCACCTACTAGTTTATAATAAAGTATTTTTAATTTTTTCATAAAGCTTTTTCCACTCTTTAACAGCGCTCTGAAGTCGAGCACTCAAATATTTATCCCGTGTAATTAAATCGTATATCCGTACTTTAAAATTAAATTATTCAAATATTTTTCATCGAATTCAATATAATTAATGCTGGAAATTCACAGTAAATTCGATATTTAAATATAATTCCAACTTTTTAAAAGATTTAATTAATAACTCTGTAAATCATCGAACTTTTTGTATATGTTATAAACCCTTTATGGAGTTATTGTTTTGGAAATTTGTGTCATTCCACAAGGACGGGCATTAGGCACGGTAGCCGCGATGTTGTCAACATGATAATCAACCATCGGAAAACCCCAAAGGAATCGAAAGAGAAAAGGATTTTCCGCTTGAAATCATTGTTAAGTCGATGATTAAAATTTTCGCTCAATTAATTTAAGTATACCTTGTACATTGTCAATATTATCACAGCGACTGATACATTACCAGCATAACTTACCCTGGGTTTCTGAGACCAAAAACTCTTTGTTTAAAACATATTGCTATTGCTATTGAGTCAAAAATAATAACAGGGACGACGATATGTATTATATAGAGAGTTTGATTTCAGAAACCAAAGGTTAATAATGCTTAAATATCTTGAATCCAAAATAAATGTTATTCCTTCATAAAATAATTAATTGATTAACATAGTAACAGCCATTTTTCGTAGACCACAACAGAAGAACACGCTTTTTAACGTTATATCTTCAGTTGACTTGACTATAACGGCGAAAACAAAAAGCTAACTTTAAGTACAAATGAGTATAAATATTTCATATCTGCAAGCCACTAATGGCGAAATTACATCCTCCAATCGGTACGTTTCATTTATCTGAACAATCAAAGGGGATTCGTTGTTCAGACAATATTTGATAAAATTTTATTACATGGACAATGGGCAGCCAAAATTAGCGTTATTAGCCCTCGCTCATTTAAATTGCCCTTCTGTAGGAAATTATTGAAAGTACGTAATTGATTTAATACATCTCTTTGTTAACGCTTAACACGAATGGAAATATTTTCTTCTTTGTTGCAGTTTAAAAGGATATTAAAATTATTCGTACTTAGTGGACATATTCATTATTGTGATGAATAATACTATACTAAAGAAAACATAAAAGAGATTCTTTTAAATCATTCAAGTCCTAACTTAGGCCATAAGCACGGTGTTTATCTTAGATTTTTCATTAATACCTAAGTTTTTAATTTATACGTATATATATGTAAAAATCAATTGCTTTTTGTTGGTATCGCTAAAACTCGAGAACGGCTAAACGGATTTATCTTATCTTGGTCATGAAATATCGTGGAGGTCTAGGAAGGTTTAAATTCGAATAATTGCCAGGAAAACCCCGAAAACCAGCCCTTTTCTTTTTCCCATATAAACGGCTGAATGGATCTCGCTGAAACATGGCATAGATGTAGAACATAGTCTGGAAGAACACATAGGGTAATTTTTTTTTAATTACGCGCGGACGGAGTCGTGGTTGACAGCTAGTAGTGTTTAATATTTTTTGTAAATTATATTTGTTTAACAAAAGATTATGATAACGTAGAAAGTACAAATCTCTTTTATATAAAGGCAAGGCGTTCCAAATCCGGGGGTTTTATCTGCACACTTTAATTGTTGGCGGGAGTACTATCGCGGCTTTACTGGCTGCGATTGCGGCCCATAAAATGTTACAGCCCTTTTGTTTCCAGCTCTTCATATCGCACTCCTGTCGCCACTAAACTCCTATTATCATATTCACTTTGATTTTAACAACAGCTTACTTGAATATATTTGAATTACAATTCTTTCGTTTTGTTCTAAATGTTATAAACACCGTATTACTTATATTTGTATTATTTAAATTAATGTTACAGATAAAAGGTTAAAATGTTTATGTCCCTTTTACAAATCTGTTTTTGAAGTACAATAAAGCCATAAAGTTATCAAAAATCATATATTAAATGTCAAAAAGTAAATATAGATTAAAAAAAAAGTAATACGAAAAATATTTCGATAAACACGCATCTAAGAATGCGTGGTACTTTCTTATTGTAAACATGTTCCAAAACTGTTATGAATAATTTAGTTTGGTTTCCGAGTTCACACTACGACTGTTATTTTACAAATCCCGTACGCGATACGATGCGACATGAACTTACTTGATATGTGTTTGATACGTGACATCCGTAAGCTTTACAAAAAATCTTCAAGACATATATCTACGCAATGGTATTCGGTATTCATTACTCGTTTATTTACTCTGATTTGTGATTTTATAGATGCAGAAAAGCATATTCAAAGCTTGCTTTAGGCTTGTATATTATAAAAGTCATAACTCTAGTAAACCTACTAAATAAAAGAGTCGGTTAACAGACAATACTCTAGCCCTAGTGATTGCAAATCTGTATTTCACATCCTTATTCCGTTCTTTTTTTTTTGTAGCGTACTCTATGAGTGTTATAATTCGTTATGCAATCTTTCGTATTTGCTTATTAAAATTAAAATAATTATGAATTGTCTATTTTAAACTTTTCATTAAAACTAAAAGAGATCGCTTTTATTGCACCTATCGAATAAAATCGAATAGAATCTGTCAACAGTAAATCGGTATTTGCGAGGCAAATAGATGGCAGCATCACAGCGCCGCAACACGACCCCCTTGTCAACACGCCTTTGTTCATTTCATGTACGAGTACTATTTTTTTTTCAATGTACAGGCTATTGTAACAGAATGGCGTACATATATTATGTTGTATTAGCTGTCGCCTGAGACTCCTTCCACGCGATATTAAAAAAGCCTAATTAGTAGGCTATGTGTTCTTCCAGACTACGTTCTACATGCATGCCAAATTTCAAAGTTCTGGTGGTACCATCAAACAAACATCCATCTAAACATTCGCATTTATAATGTTAGTAAGATTTAATATTGAAAGGTATTGTTCGTCAAACATTTTTTGTTGTGCCGTACAACATAGATTCGGGTCCCGCGGTACATCCACCTTTAGAGTACGTGTACAGTTTTAGCCGTAATATAGTAAATAGTTGAAGTGGCATAGTGGATGGATGGATGGATGTTTGTTAGAAGATATCTCTAAAATATTTCAACAGATTTCGATTAAATTTAACATAGATGGAGAACATTTTCTTATATTTCATGCGAACAGAGTCACGAGCGACAGCTTGTATGTAATATACCTATAAAATTCTGAACAGCAATGTTTTTATCATCTTAAATGTAAACTCGCTATTTTCTTAGACTAAAATCAACTGTTGTACGTAGCAAAATAATTTATACGTCGCTGATTACTAAAACATTTGTATTTCAATCGTGTTATTCGCACATTCCGCAGTATATCAGGGGCAATTACAGCACATATTAGTCTCGCGCCCGACACAAACATCCCCGGACCAACAAAAACAAACGTAAGCATCGCTTACAACGATGGTAATTTGTCAGGTGAGCTTATCTCAAAGAATATAACGTGAAAAGAATCGACATATGTTTGATAATTTCATTATTGGTATTAGTAGCAATTTTAAACAGTTAAAAAAAGATATAAAATTAGTTCTGAATATCCAGGTTACGCATTTTATTTATTTTCTATAGTTCAGAAAAAAATATTTAATATAATAAAAAAAAAACATATAATTATATTGCATCTTAGATGGTTTATGTCATCTTACGTTTATTGAATAGAAAACTATAGGAAATATGTTCATATATCTGTCAGAATATTACTGTTCTTTATTTTTGCAACACAATTAAAAAATGAATTTGAAATTCAAGTCTCATACATGTATCCGTTCCAGCGACCGTGTTCGCATAATCCTAGACCAACTTGTAATACAAGATTTTCATCATTTTTACAAACCAACATCATGAATCAACAATAAAGAATGTTTATCTTTGAACTAAAGCGTGGGAACAATCGACAGCGTCGGTAGCGGCGCGCGTTGCTCCCGCTAACGTCTTCTTCAAGGGGGATGAAATATCTAAACGAGAGTCTCTTAATGGTGCTCATTTATTTCTCTCCCGAATCTCGCACTGAGCGCCGGTAATTATTGCGTTTCCAGTAGGGTTATTAAGTTTTGCTTCGGTTAAAATGAGAAATTGCTGCATTTATACGACGCCAAACTTGATATCTCTCGAATGCGAAGGGTTTAAAATTTAATTTCACCCGGTGTTATTATGATGTAATTAAATTAATTGTACGCTACGCCAATTTGAAATCAACATGACAATCGCTGGCATTCCAGCAATGTTTGCTTCTTTCAAAAGAGTATCGTACTATTTTTATTTTAGACTGCAATTCGCAAAATAGAATACATTACAATACTTTATTTTAATGTTGATTTGAATTTATATTTTTTCATAAACTAAACAATTGCTTTTTTAAGAAATCACTTTGATCCTTTATCGCAAGTTCGGTTTATAAATTAAAATTAAAATCGAAATGTTATAAGAAACTAAGTGTAAAAAAAAGTAAATTGATTCCGGCCAGGATCGAACTGGCGGCCTTCCGCGTGTAAAGCGGATGTGATAACCACTACACCACGGAACCACATGCTAATGGAGCTTTTCAAATATACGCTCTTACAAAACATGAACGTCCAACGTTCTATCACAACTTAAATAAGATTTTAAGTTCTAGTAAATACATTGGTTCAATGTATCTACTAAACATTTTAAGAATCTTTCTAACTAACTAGGAATTGATTGTAATATTAACATAAATCAATTTAGAACAATTTCATTTTATTTACTCTTTATTTATTTATATAATTTAAGATAGAAAATATATTAGTAGTTCAAAATAAGCAAGCGATATGTAATATTTGGTATTCCCGTAGTGCCTGCAACTCGTTGTCAGGCAAAAGCGATACAAAGTGCTGGAGCGAGCTCATATTTTGCGTAAAGCCTTCAGGCGCTTACAAATTCCAAACTTCGTAGAGATAACAAAACTCAGCTAAGCCGCTTCAGTTAAATGCCTCCTTCAAATCCTGCATAATGATTACAGAACAGTTAGACAAGTTATAAAACTTAAGCTTTCCCTAGCGTATGAAAAGTTTTAACTTAGTAATCCATGCATGTATTTCACTATGAATAAATTCAAGTCTTCCTATCTGTATATTATTTTCAGTCTATCTAACCTATCTAAAATATCAATCGACCGATCCTTTTCTTTAAACAAAGTAATGAAAATAATCTTTGGATCAACATTAAGGATCATTTATTGGGTTTAGTCGTATAAGAAAAGTTTGAATAAGTATAGCATATAAAGTTATTTTTGTATGTTGGTCCATGGTGAAATGGTTATTCCAAACGCTTTACAATCAGAACGCAACCAATTCAAACCTGGCTGGAAATAATTTTTTAACGAATCTATATATTTATCAAAAATATTTAAACTTAGCTGTTGTAAATTTTTATATTCCATTGATGTTTATTCTAACTTATTTGCTTAATATTAAAAAGAAAACTATTAAGAAAGTTACTATCTTGTTCAATTTGACAAACGAAATAACAATTTTATTAATCTAAATGGAATGTGTTCAGTTAAATTAACAATAGAGCTTTTATTTAACGTAATAGTCTAAATGAATTTATTTTAATTCGTTTACATTTTATTTGTCGAATAATTTAACACATTAAACACGCAGGTGTAACATTAATTAAAACACGTCATAAGTTGTCCGAAGCAGTCGGGCGATTTGTAGGTATACGTGCCCACAAACTCGGATGCAACTATAATTTCTACCAACAAATATTCGAAAGATTGCTCTACTGTTTTAAAAATATTACTTTTTACTAATATTATAAATGCGAATGTTTGGATGTATATATATGACGGATGGATGGATGTTTGTTTGAAGGTATATCCGGAACGGCTCAACGGATTTTGATGAAATTTGGCACACAAGTAGAAAATAGTGTGGAAAAACATATAGACTACTTATTAACCTTTCAATTCCACGCGGACGGAGACGCGGGCAATAGTTACAATATAATTAATATCATTTACAATTTCTGAAACTCACTGATAGTTACAAATAAATATTTAATTTACATAAAAGAAAGAGGCAAACAACAGGACACCTGATGTTAAGTGACCGCTAACTATTGGCAACATGACGTGATACTAATACTTTCCTAATTTGATTTCACTAATTATATAATTTGTTATACACGCTTATATTATTAATATGCAAAGCGTAAACTAAAATCAAACAGAGTATACCGCAATGTACACAACATGTGGCCCGAGCCAAATGCTTCAAGACCGCCGCAAGGCACGAATGCAAAGACAAACCGAAATCTTATCAAACGTCCGCCATGTTGGACCGGTTAATAAGCAAAACCGAACACAAGACGCCCCTCAACTTACCTGAAGGCTGTTTGCTGAACATATTCGGCCGCGCCACGCGCAAACATCGCGTAAGCGCCAATAACTTAACCTTAACTTGTGCGTAGCTTAGCTACATCGGACCGACCTTTGTTTGATTTGTTATTCATAAACTAATCAAGTAGGACAATACGAACGTAGTTAAATTATAGCATTCGATTTCCCTAAAATTGTTAAAATGAAGAGAAAAATATAGAAGCAATTCTAAGAATTAATATAATTTTGCCGTAATTTTTTTTCTATTTTTTTTGTCCTTACTACTTCTTTCTAAGTAATCAATCAATTCCGGTATAATATTAATGTTTAAAAATAATACACCAAATAGGAAATCTTAGAAATGTTCTGCCATTTAAAATATTCATAAAATATTTCATTTAACCATTGACTGAAAGTAACATTGTTAAAAGAAAGAAGTATTTAATAAAATCACAAAGAGAAACCTCAAAAATGTCGAAATATTTTCCAATTTTCACATTACAAAGAAACTTATAGCAACTCTTTTCTTCGAAGTAAATTCTTATAAGAAACAGTAAAAAGCGAAACAGTACAAGCTCGTAATGATACTTTTTTAATTTTCACAAAACGGAATCTTCGAAGGGATGTTTTGAATAGCGACAATTCATCGTATAACCGTGCTCAGGCGATTTCGATTAAAACAAAATCGGGGCGAGAAATCCCGCGGGAGCGGTTCATTTTGTAGCAATTAGTTGACGCGGGCGACGCATTCGCCACGACTGAGCGGATACCCCTTTACACTTGTCGAATTGCAGTAAATTTGCACAAACTTATACTTGAAATTTTATAAATCCGAGAAGATTTTCTTGCAATAAAATCTCACTTCAAATTTATACGTTTACCCTTAATGTTAAAATGTAACCAATCTAACAATTGAAATGGAAGGCGTTGGATACCCAGGGTAATAAAGATCGCCATGCCAACATAGAAAATGAGATAAGAAATGTCACCATATCATTTTGTTTGCAACACAGCAGTGTTAAAAGAAAAACTCGTAAACAACGCTGCAGTTCATAACAAACCTTCAAACTGACTCATCTAAACCGAGTTAGCGTAGACATTCCAACAAAACTGCCATCGAGAGAAGTTCAGACAATAAACAGAGAGATAAGCGAGTTGCGTCTTCATTGTTCTGACGGGAATAGGCGTCGGCGGGGCGGGGGGCGACGCGACAGCTTAGAAAATAACTTTCCTGTCGTATTACTTGAAATTTAACACGAAACAAGTGACTTTGTTCTTGATTAACTTAGTAAAGATACATATTATACTTACTTGGCTTTACAATCGGCACCATGCGATTTTACAGCGTTAAAATTAAACAGAAAAAAAGTATATTTAACCTAATTGTATTAAATTGATTTGCTTTGCCATAAATGATGAACACAGTTCTCTTACTACTCTTACTACAACTGTAACTTTAATCGTATTATAAGTCTTATTCGAAACAAAAACATTATTAGTATAATGTTATTCAGATAACGTCCATGGGAAATCCAGACCGCCTCAAGTCGAATCTATCTTAAGTCGTATTCGAATCCGCCCCAACGACACGGTACATCGAAAGTTCGTTAAAGTAATGTCACTCTATCTCGCCGTAGCTCTCCGGAGACGAATGAAATGATAATATAAAATCAAACGTGTAGAAAAGAGACGAAAGAGTTCGAGTTACTGCGGATAATGCCGTATAATCACAGTTTTGTTTTCCAATCGCTGCTAACGATTATTGGCTTGTTATTCGGGTGTCGTTTTGAAATTGCTTTAGTGCTCTGAGATAAGTCGTTAGCAAGTACAATAAAACGAGAGGGGACCGCGATTAGTTCACTTCAAGGCTCGACGTGATTATCTGCTTGAGCACCAATTCACACTTTTGTTTCTCTTTTCGACTTTTAATTACTGTTCCTTGAAAAACTTTGACTATAAAATTACGACATTGCTTCTATATTATTTTCCTAATACGATAAATTAGTTATTTTCCGATTAAGATTTTTTATATAATAAGGTGACCAATGCCCATAAACATCCGTATTTGCAGATGCGTTTACTACCTTTAATCGACATAGGTCGCACAGAAAGGAGACATTTGTTCTCCTCTGCCAAATCTACCTCCTATTCCTTTCCCTCTCCTTACAAGAGAAGAGTGGGAAGGCAGAGGGCATACTCGTCAAGTAGCATTGCCTCCACTTCACGGTTTTCTTCGTGTAATTTTCTATCCTCGTTGATTAAATCTCTAAAAATTACTTAATAAGATGACACGACTTGAATCCACTGACGAGTCTTCCGTTGTTATATTTAAAAAAATACCCTCTACCAATGTTACTGTTACCATAAAAAATAACAAAAATGTAAGCATCTTTCACTTGCACAATTAAAATTCATTGTAAAGCAAGTTTTTCTTTTTTGAAATTTTTAAAGTCAGTGTTTTGAACGAGACGAATTAATTCAGTATTCGGCAAACGGATACGGGTAACTCTTTCAGTACAAAGTATCATAAGTGGGTGGTTTTTTACAATTGCAGATTGGCTGGCAATATGCATATCCACTAAACTTTTGTCTGACCCAACCCATCTTTATTCATGTGTCTGTAAAATGAATATTTGTATCATTGTTTATACGTTTACAACAGCTTTGCGACTAGTGAAAATAAGAAAAAACTCAGATAGAATTATAGATTTATTGTTTATTTTTATAGAAATAATTTTTTTATATGTAATGTAGAACGTAGACTGAAAGTACACATACATATGCTACACATTAAGGTATTTTCATAAAAAAAAATATTATTAACTATCCTAAGTTTATTTTACTAAAAACACGTTAAAATTGGTTAAAAACAAAGGAAACGTACATTATCGTGTTACAATTTTATTACGCTAGGATCACTTTTATCAAAATAACATAATATACCTTTATGTGGTTTGCGTAAAAATTTCCGAATGTATATTTTATTAGAATATTATACTGTAAGCTTAACGTTTAAATTAGTTTGCTCCCCTAGAGAAGGATCGCGGGGAAGGGTTGTGAAATTTAAATTACAAATAAAAGCACTGAAAAATATTCACGAGTGGTTAGTGTCTCAATAGGAAGGTCCTTTAATTAACGTGGATAGGGTAATAGAGCTCAATTTATTCTAAAATTGTGTAACATTTTGAAGAGTTTATTCACAAAGGAACTTAAATTATTATTGTGTTATTAAAGATAACAACTTTTACTTCATGAATGGACCATTTGTTTTAAATATCATAAAATGTACTCATACAAGTATACTTGAGTTTGTAGAGGGCATAACAAAATTATTTGGTAATTGTTTTAAAGATCACGCTTCTACAGCTAGCTTCTAGCAGCAAGCGAATTCATATTGTCCACTCTTTCGTATAAATTACTAAAATATCATTTAAATAAAAATATATCTTTAGTTAAGTTAAATTTATTGATTAATTTTCGCTGCTTTTGTAGCATTATCTTTGTCAAAAATAATAACTATTTTCCACAGTTTTGAGGTTACTAGTTTTTTATTCTCGCCCCAACGGGCCCTCGCAAATCGTCTCGGTCTAAAGCGCCGTTCGTTCGACCGTAACTTGTGTACCATATTGAATTCTATCAACCGAATCAGCTACACGTAGCGACTGCCCTGAGGAATCTTCCCTTTCAAACGTATATTTGAAGTTTCACGTATCACTGGACATCGGGAAATATGTAATGTCGATTCTAATATTCGCATATTCTGAATATCTTTACCTTTAAGAAATTCAATTTGTCAACTGAAATATTTAGTGTTATTAAAGCCTATCAGAATTTTTCCAATTATGTTTTCTTGCCATTTCAAACATCGATAACAAATCGTCAGATAACTCTTTGCTATTTTTGTAAAGTTTATTATTGTAATTATAATTTTTAATTAAAATTCTACATAAATTGGAAGTCCTTTTTATCATTTAATGAGTATCTTGTTACAAACCTATAGTTCACACAATAATAATTAGAGTTAGGTTAGGAGTTGTTTTAATGCTGCTTGTAATTATAAACCAATCTATTGATCCTACTAGTCTCCATTGCTCTTTCTCTTCTTGGTGTATAATATGAATTGTCATAGCTTGCGTATCGTCGATGACTTGGCTGAATATCGAGATGCAAATAATCACCTTCCTCACGTCTTAATTGACCTTGACTGCTACCGTCGTATCTCGGATCTTCGTATATTGTTATTATTTGTTTTCTTTCTGCCACAACGGGTAAATCCGAAGGAATGTGTGCCACCGGTTGTGTTTGAGATTCATCGAAACCATATCCGTAGTTTGAACCATAACCATAACCGTTATCGTAACCAAAACCACGATCATCGTAACCAGGATCTCTATAATCCGCATTCCAACCTTGATTCCTATCCCACTTAGGTCGTTCCCATTGGTTTCGGTCATCCCAGCTTTGCGAATTCCAACCTCCATTTTGATTATATGGTACATTATATTCGTGACGATTACGAATGTTATCTCTTCTATGAGTTCCATGATTGTTTCGATGTTTATTATAATTTTCATGATCATCTAAGTAATGCTTTTTCGCGTAATCTTGATGTTCTATTTGTTTGTTGCCATTATTTTTGTAATTATTATGACCTCTACTATTGTAATTGTCTAGGCTATATTCTTGTCCGTTATTATGACCTCCTTTGTAACTTCTACGACCTTCATTATCGTTGGTATTCAATCTTGAGTTATAAGACGACTGATCATTTTCGTCATTAAAATCATCGTAATAAGTACTTTTGTTAGATGATTCGTCCTTGTGATACGAATTTTGGAAGCCTTGTTTATGGTGACCCTTTTTGTGGCCTCTCTTAAATCCTGTTGTTTCATTATCTTCAGCTTTGTCTTGTTTACTATTGTAGCCTGCATAAGCATCGTTATCTGTGGACTTCTTACTGTCATGTTCTTTTTTTAAATACTTAGAGTCATCAGCGGCCTTAGCATATTGGCTTATTTGACTGTCATTAATTTGGCTTTCGATTTGATGATTCTTCTCGCCTTTTTCTTTATCGTGTTTTAATGATTCCACACCTTCATCGTGCGATATGTCTTTTAAATGATCTTCTAAAACTTCTTTAAGCACTGATGCTGTTCCCGAACTAATTATTAGCACACATAGAACAACACAGACATAGTCTTGAAATCGAACAAACATTATAATAGTATGTACCTTGTGATGATTGCAATTTGTTTGGTGTTTAAAAGACTAATGAGTCAAACTTTTATTACATAAGCCATTTTATAGTATTTGGTTTCACTTCATGGTTATTTACATGACAATACCAGGAACTACTACTACTCTGGGTGCATTGTAACGACAATGAATAATTGACACTATGGTTGTCCTTGACATGACGTCATTAAAACGAAGTAGTATCTAGAACAGACGAATCGAGGTCAATGTTTGGATAAGGACATTGACTGAAGCTTATTTATTTGCAGATGGACATGTACCGTCTAGACTAGAGTACTTGAAACAGACGTCCATGTAAGCAGAGAATGTGAAAGAAGCGAGAAAAATGTGAGAACCGTAACTGATAGAAGTTGTTTGTGGTACAATCGAATCTGGATAACCGAGAAACCTCTATTAGCGAGTCATAGACTTGCCATAACTGAGAAACTCGGGTTAGACAAACCGCTATAAGCGAGATAAATATCTGAATTCTCGCTTTCCCAGGTTGGACTATACACGTAATAGTAACATTCACTATACATGCTAATAATAATCTAAATCTATGTAAATAATCGTTTTACCTAACTTTTTTAACGAGTTTTTCTCACATCGTTCACTTATTCGGTCACATTGGCGTTAAAGTCTTTTGTATATTTATTTCAAAGCATGACTATAAATGAAAACGATTTTACAATTGCTACTACAATTTAAATAATCTGAGTAATAAACTATTATAATTATGAGTACCTCTATATAGTTATTACTAGCGGACCCGACAGACGTTGTCCTGTCTACACGTCTTTAATTTGAATAAATTAATATGAAGTTAATATTTGATGAAAATTGTGAATCTAAACCATTCCCAGATCCCCTTGAACATACACAAAAAATTTCATCAAAATCGGTCCAGTCGTTTGAGAGAAGTTCAGTGACATACACACTCACAGAAGAATTATATACATAAAGATTACTTAAACTAAACACACCTATTTACTAAATTACTAGTTTGCTCATAATACTAAGGTTTGGGTAATATTATACATATAGGTGAAGCATAAACTTTGTACTCTTTTTAAAGGAAATTGTGCGAACGGATGAAACTGAAATTTGATACTAATTATTGTTAATGTATACTTTTAATGAAAAATAAAAAAAATCATGCGCCAATTTCGACCAATGAGCTATCACGCATCGACCAAGTTCAAGCTTAACCACTTGAAAATTGTTGAAATAAATAAAATAAGGAGAAAAATTCATCTTTTTTATTTAATTAATTGCACTAATACTAACAACAATATGATTTTAATTTTGACAAACAAGCAGAAAGTTTTAACATCAATTTCAAAGAAATATAATACTAAAAATATTAACCATACTCCATCGTTTTTTAAGTAATTATTCTAAAATAAATTACTACGTGATACTAACTCAATTAAATACTATTTAGCTTTGTATAAGAATTTCCTATTAAAGGAAACAATCTTTATAATCAAGGTTTCCATTATCAAAACATTTCTACTAAAACATATTGCCATCTCTATTTTTTCCAAAGAGAATAAAATAAATAGCAATATCTTTTATTATATTTACGTAAATATTTCGACTTTGGAATAATCACTAAATCTCTGAATATTGCTTGATATACAAATAAATTTACAACAAAAAAGCAGTAAAAAAAATAATTAACCGTTTAAATTCCTTTACATTTTTAGGGCAAACATAGAAAATTATTTTATGAATATAGGACGACAAACCACTTATATCTAATTTGTATTTTGTGTGTATTTTGAACATATACAAAGAGAATTCAGTAGATTTCTTAAATTATCCAAAAAAAAACTTGCCTGTTAAAAAAAGTTCTTTGCTCTTGGTCCTACCACAATTATTTTATGTTCAAATGAATGTTGACCAATAATGCATAATCCTCATTCTATAGCAATTGAATAGGCCGTCATTCTTGAGTAGTATAAACAAAATTGTATCAGTGAAAACTATCCCAATATGGTAAATTACCACGAAATAGCAAAATCAAAGATGAACTCTTAAATTTGGATACGTAATTCTTAATCTATGTCCACCAAAGAGTGGACATAGATTAGATGTTCTGCCAAAGAGTTGACATACTGGCCACTGACAACATTTGCCTTTTTATTATGGAAAAAGATAGATGAAAAAATATGACAGAAACGCGCGGGAAGTCAAAGAGTTAACGAGATGAAGTATTTATTATAGTTTGATAGAATTATTGATATAAATATGTAAACATATAGTTTTAACACAGTTTGAGTTTTAATATTTTGGTTGTCATGCTCATGTTTTCAATTTATACAAAAGTATCTTATTATCATTTTGTTAGTAATAATTTCATCTCTTTGTACATGTTTTGTTACATTTACGTTGTACCATTAATCTCTTTAACATTTAACGCGTCTAAGCGTGTTCTTAATTCTTCTACAAGATTGTCCCGCGGCACTTCTTGTTCCTCTCTCGTGGTTATATTCCTAATTTTGACCACACCTCGTTTTAATTCCGATTCACCCAGTACTACTGCTAAAGGTATACCATTCTCTTCGCAGTGTTGTAATTGATTCAACATTTTTGGATTCTTCTTATATGACTGTTCAGTCTGAAAACGATATAATCATACTATTATAAACCAATTTTAAATGGATGGATGTTTGTCACTACATAACTCCAAAACGGCTTAATGGATCTCGATGATATTTGGCACACATGTAGAACATAGGCTCAAGCAAGCATGGTATACTCAACCAGGTTTTTTTTTAATTCCATGTCTACGATGTGGCTGGTAAAAGATATAAAATATGTGTATTGTAAGTTGACTATTGAATTACCTTAATCCCTGCATTCCATAGTTCGGCGCATATCTTCATACGTTCCTCTAGGAAGTTCTTCTGAGCAGAGGCGACGTACACTTCTATATCATTTGTACGCACATTTATGTCACCAGAGGCCAACTTCGCTTCTAATATAGAGAATATTCTCTCAACGCCGATACTGACTCCTACACATGGCACCTAGAAATACATAAAAAATAAGCCATGACTTGCGTACAGGCATACAGACAGATGACATAAAATTTTAAAAATTGGTTTTCAGTTTTCGAATATATCAAGTGTACAAAATATTTTTTTTGTATCACATAAAGATACTCCAATTTTATTAATGTTTATAGATCATTTCTATTTAAACAGTAGGCATAACATTGAATTACACCTCCTTCATTCTTTGAGTTCCGATACAAATAAGAAAATATGAAGGACAAAAAATCTTGAAAAAAAATACAGACGAATTGAGAACCTTCTCCTTTTTTGAAGTTGGTTCAAATTAAAACCGATATATCAAATTTGAAGACGCCTTGCGTTACTACAGTATTTTTTATTTATATATATTAACATTTACCTGTTTGTTTTTAGAATCGAACATGCCAACAAGGTTATCGTATCTGCCGCCCCCCGCTATCGATCCTACTGCAAGCTCCTCATTGCCCACTTTGATTGGCTCTGTAATTATAAACATAATTACATACAATTATTATCATATAATTATATAAATTACAAGTAATTGACTTGTAAATGTACTATTTTTCGATTAAACTTAAAAAACAAACTAATACAGAAACGATTGATTATTAGACAAGCCACATAAAAAACGAAACTACGACTATCCGACAAAACATTACTTCTTGGCGAGTTTCTACAGTCAAAATGCGTATAAAGAAACGTATTCTAATGGGCCGTTTCAAAGTATTTGGCGGCTAAAGGCTCAAGGTCATCTGCGTTGTGCTCAGTTCAGTTGCATCCCTTTCTGTCCAAAAACACAAAATTGTGTTCTGCGCTGCAACACCTGCGCAGTTCCGAGCCACCAAGATGTTTGATTTATAACCTATGTTTGTCCGTTTTATACAAAGATAATAACGACGATATTGTGTTTAGACGTGTTATTGCAGGTTAGATTAACATGATAGAAAAGCAAGATGAAAACGTATTTATTACGGTAGTCAATGTGACATAATTTGTAATGTTACATTGTTTTTACCGGTTATGTGGCAGTGGAATAATGTCCATGACCAAACAGACTGGCAAAATTGCGAAACATAACCGGTTTCCTAATACCGTCCAGTAAGAGGGCTTGTCTAGTCGTAGTCGGCATTGAAACCACATTAAATTCAATATATACCGTTACTCTAAACTAGTTTTGTATACGATCTTGATTTTCGCGATTATAGATTTAAGAAAGATGATGTAAGAAACTAGATATTAAATGGAAACCGCTGTACGTCAAACCATGCAAATCACGAACAATATAACATGAAAAGTAATTAACAAACATTGAGTAGTATTTCTGAGACCAAAATGTTTTATATCGAGATTTTGGTCTCAGAAACCCATCTTTAATAAAATAACAAATAAAAAAACTCAAGAAGTTTTCATATTAAAAAGAATAATGTAACTATAACATCATAAAAACATAGTTTTGTTCAATAAAGTACAGTCGACAAAAGTGAAAGTGCATCGTCGTAATCCATCAAAGTCAAGTTTTATAAAAAGTGTAACAATTACAACACGATGCAGCAACGTCATTAAAATAAGATTATTACTCGATTTCACTATCTGACGTATTTATGTTAACCGAAAGCAGCAATTGTTTGCTTCAGTAAATTATTCCTTACTGGCTATTGGCACGACTCTGTGAGGTATTAAAAACTTAATTAGTAGAATATGTGTACTTTCTACATCTATGCCAAAATTCAGCGAGATCTATGAAGCCATTCTGCAGTACTTACAGTACCTTCTAACAAACATCCATCCATCCATCCATAAATTTATATTTGTAAGAATGATAAAAAACCAGTGAAATTCGGAACTATGATATGTTACAAAAATTACCGATTTGGGACAACTTTTGCCTATTTTAAAAAATGAACAATTTTTATATTTTTGGCTTTACCCTGAGATAAACATAGCACAAATGGATCACTTACGTGTCAAAACTGCTTCATAAATAACTCCAGTGTAGTAATCCAATCCCCTTGCTAAACTCAAGTCAAACAAAATATTTTCCTTGATACCCATTAATTCACTATACTTAAGCAGTAACTTTATGCCTTCTAACCCTTCCACTGCGGCTTTGGATTTAGACAACTTCTCGTCTTTTAATAATTTCTCAGCTAACTCCGCACCACCATTCAATCTTACATATTCTCCTATTCTATCCGCAGCATCTGGAGTTATGCCTTTCTCATTTATCATTTCCGTCCTTACTTCTTCCCATGGTGACTAAAAATAAATAATACATTTTAACTATAATTAGTGCCAGGAATCAAGATTTCCACTCATATATTAGTTTGCATTAACTCTATGTCCATAAAAGAATATAAAGTAACCTTCGGTTGCAGTATTTTAGTTTTAGAAAATGTCCTTGCGAGAATAATTTAAACAAATCGAACTTTAAAGGTAGAATACCACCGAAGTATGTTCCCTGATTAAATAATATTAGCTTTGACTTATTCAAAAAAAAAATTAAAAACTTAGTCAATACTATGTTTCATCATCATCAGCTCACTATACGTCCCCACCGAGGGGCTCGGAGCCTTCCCTAAGTCACGGGTGATTAGGCCATAGTCAACGATATTGGCCAAGTACGGGTTGGTTGACTTCACACATATACTACACATTGAAAATTTACCTTATCCAATTTATCAACAGTGGAACATGTTGAACGAAATTTGTCAACAGGAACACCACAAGCCTCAAACATTCCATCAAGCAGTCTCCTATGATTGACCTTCAGTACATACTTTCCGATATCAAGGGCATCTAAAATCTCAGTCACCACTTTGAGACATTCTACATCTGGGACCATCAAATCATATTGACCAGCAATATCAAAATCCTGAAAATAAAACAAACATTATAATACTCTATTCATCACAAAATGTCAACACTGTATGATTAATTATTTGCGCAATTTTGTTTTTTTTTAATTCAATGCTTTTCTTACGTGACAAATCATAGCATAGCATGGGCAATTGCTGTTATGTCACTAATGGACAGCAATTACTACTTATCATAAGAGTTTGTCAGCACTTTGTTACCTTCTCCATTAATAACATGTATGAAAATTTAGTTAGTAGTCTTTTTAAATACATTGGACATTGGCGCACTACATTTCATTCCATGCATCCAACTAGACTTCGCTGCAACAATTTGTATTCAGCACAGCATCCCATGCAAAATTAAGAGCTGTTATGATATCAGAAAACAGTTATTGTACTTACACATTGATAAAACTCTCTGTATCTGCCTCTTGTCATAGCTGGATTATCTCTCCTATAAACTTTGGCTATGTGATATCTCTTAAGTGTATTGATCTTGCTCATTGCCAAGTACCTGGCTAAAGGCACAGTCAAATCATATCTCAAGGCAAGGATTTCACCGCCTTGATCTTTTAAGTCATAGATCAATTTCGAATCTTCACCATATTTGCCTGTAAGGACTTCCTGTAATGAAAATAGATTAAATAGTAAAAATGTTACATGGACTTTTTAATGAACCCTTATTATGGCAACATTCATTTGTGCTATTCATTCTTTTGCTTATTTACATTTTATTTAAAACTATAGAAGGAAAAAATAGCTAAATATTTTTCTAAATCTAATAGAAAGGATACTATCACTAAACTAGCAATATTTTTTTTATTTAATTTAATCCATAATATGGAATACTGAGTTATTTTAAAAAGTTACCTTTAACTCAAAAACTGGTGTATCAATACATTCAGCTCCATGCTTTTTGAACACAGTTATAATTTTTTGTAACACATTGTTTCGTATTGTCATTTGTTGTGGATTATAATCTCTTGTTCCTTTCGGAGTTTTGAGAACAAACTTTTGTGAGGAAACATCTTCAGTTCCAAGCTGTGCTTTCAAAGCCAATAATTTGCTGACTTCAATTTGAATCTAAAAAACAATAAATTAGTTGTAAATATAAAGAACTTTGAAAGATAAAAGTCTTATTTAATTTTTATCTTCTACAAGCTAGCTTTCTAATACCTTGCTTTGAGAAGATGTTGCAAAACATTTTTTGTAACCATTGTTGCTTAGCAAATGGTAAAATTGCAATCTCATTGCTTTGAGAAACATGTTTCTTTAATATTTGTCTTCAAATTACTCCACTATGGTTCCTTGTCACCACTGATGGTAAACATTTTACAACCGGAAAAAGAAATATTTGAAGAATTAAGTAGTTCTGATTTGCTCAGAAAAAAAATATTTTAATCAATGTTGCCTATCTGTGGTAACTCAGAACCATATGGGGAGGTTCTCATTAAAAAAAACTTTATTAATTTAAAAAAAAAAATATTGTGCATAATATAAGTAAAAAAAATGTCTCAGGTGCTTAAAAAAATCTAATTATCTACAATAAACATATCTGCAAAAACACAAACCTGCTGATCATAGGACTTATCATTGCCTATTTGCAGATTTTTAAATGCATTTGGAGAGCAACATACAGGGAAAAGATTTATTTCTGACTCATTGAAACTCCGCATATGGTACCACCACCTCTTTATGTATTTATATTTTTGAAAAGCTATATCTTGACCTAATTTATTTAAAATATCTATATCTAATTGAGTGGGTGTATATCCACTCAAATAACTAAACTGAGACAAATGTTTATCTATTCCTTCAAGATTGTAAGTACATTTTTGCGCCTTCATCTGCTACAAAACCAATAGATTAATTATTAATGTATTATACATGATGCAACTCATAGACAACTTACATGTTTGAAAAAGTTAACGTTTTTCACAGACAAACGATACTATTTTAAGAACAATGAAATATTTAAAACAAACCTTATCGCCTGATTCTTTCGCAGCTTTCAACTTCCTAACGATATCACCCTGTTCTTTAATTTGTTGAAGCAAAATTTCCTGAGATTCAGCCATTATAATAACACTGATAAAAATATGTTTTTACACTAAGATTATGGTGCTTTCAGTCACAACCAGTCAAGGCTAGTAAAGTAAAAGTAAGAACGGTATCTAATAAATAATTGTAGGTTAACCTCACGCTACACAGAACCTTTCATTTCGGTTCTCTGCTTGCCAATTTGTCAATGTCAAATCTAATGTCAATTCGCGAATTCGCTATGTTTTGATTTTCGACAAAGGATGTTTGCTAATGAAATCAAAAAACTCGTGACTGAATTATAAATATCATTTTCAAATGGTTTTTTCGTTTATAATGCTAACTTTTACGAAAAATTTTAATTATTTTATTTTTATATCTTAACACTTTCAGACTTCGGCACATTTTTGGAAACTAAAACTATTGACAAAGACAACAACGTCGAAGTTGAATAATAAAAAATGACATTGACATCTGTAAACACGAAAACACAAGACCAAGAACTCAAAATTAATTATTATTTATTTGAGACTAATTTTATTACAAATAATTTACTTCAGAATATCATTGAACTATGGACAGATTTGAATACATTGAAGCTCGACTATTTGAAGGTGAAAACTATTTAAAACGAGAAAAAAATGTGAAAATATACGATGGCGATGATAAGGTTTGTTTCGACTTGGCTATTTCCAAAAAAATGTACAATGAGGCCTCTTAATCTTTTAAAATTTTCTAGACACAATATGTTGATGGCGAAGTTGTACTCACAACACATAGAATTTTATGGGGAAAGCCCGGCGACATACCCAAAGGACTAACATGTTTATCGCTTCCATTATATTATGTATTTTGCCTGGAAGAAGAAAGCGGAGGTGTTTTTGGTCTTGGTGGTCCAAAGAGGATTATTTTGCATTTAGGTCCAGCACTTCCAGGTATAGTTACAATCAGTGTGAGTTTGTTATTGCACTATATTACACTAAATCTTACTAAAATGTTGAGTTGAGAAGTAATAAGTGTTTTAACAGTCATATGTAGTATGATGAATATTTTACAGGTAAAAGACCAGGTCCTGCAGTAGTAAGTCCATATCACTTTGTCAAGTTCTCATTCAAGGATGGAATAGACCCACTTTTTTATAAAGCATTGTCTGATGCTGTAAATGCTAAAGCATGGGAAAGATCAACTCCATTGACATCTCCAAGCTCAGAATCTGCAGTAACATCCTCAAGACCTCCAGTGGCTCCTGTGAACTCAAAGATTAGGTCAGGTATTGTTGGAATAGAAAGAAGTATAGAGGAACAGCATAGAGCAACAGATGAAAGTATTAGTGTAGCATTTCAAGATCTAAGAAAACTTATGGAGAAGGCTAAGGAAATGGTGTCAATATCAAAAACTATATCAGCTAAAATTAGGGTAAGTATTTAAAAGATTATCAACCTTAATGTGTCTAAGTATTGAAAACATCTACAAAATCTAAATAAACTTAATGCAAATTTATAAAATGCTATTTGAGTTACTGCTGAAACAATTTTGACGAAACATTCTTGTCTCTGTTTTGTATTAAGATGACAGTCACTGGATACCCATATTAAGGTTGTAATAAAACTATCAATATTTATAGGAGAAACAGGGAGATATATCTGAAGATGATACAGTTAGATTCAAATCATACCTCATGAGTTTGGGTATTGATGATCCAGTCACTAGAGATACATTCCGATCAGATTCAGATTACTATGTTGGCTTAGCTCAGCAGATTTCAGATATGATGGTGGCAGTATTAATGGTAAGGAATTAAATATAACTTTATTAGTACTTAAATTCTGCACTACAGCTAAAGCTCCTCACACATATTATTGAGTTTGATAGTTTTATAAATTGTAAAGAATTATGCCTGGTTAACATTATGCCGTTATAGTAGTGCTCAGTAGCACTACTATAACGGCATAATCCTAACGGCATAGTCCTACTGTACTGGCATAAAGTAAAGGTATTTCTTAGGTATTTTTTAGGTTCCAAATTTAAAACCTAATTGACATGTTGATACTCTATACTGCAGTATTGTAATTTGTCAACAATATTGAAACCTTTTTCTTACAAGATGGGGAAGGATAATGTGGGGAAGATGCCTAGAAAATTATATCACATTTTATTTGTTTTTCAGGACTGTGGTGGAATTATGTCACTTGCTGATGTGTGGTGTAGGGTTAATAGAGCAAGGGGCTTGGAACTTATATCACCTGAGGACTTATTAAATGCTTGCAAGTAAGTCATTTACCATAGATATTAGTTTTATAATTAAATCCACCTTTTGTAACATAATAAAAGAATTCCATATTGATGTAAATAATGTCTTCAATGAAGATTGGGTACAAAATATACCTTAAAGTTAAACTTAAGACAGTCTTATAAGATTTATTTAATACTGATAAAGAAAATATAATTTTTTGGTCTATGTTTCAGGTTATTACAAACAATTGGTGCTCCGATGTCACTTCGGAAGTTTCCTAGTGGCGCATGCGTTCTACAACTAAACAGTCAGAGAGATGAAGAGGTTGCTAAAAGTACTAGTCAATTGGTAAGTTCTGAATAAACAAATAAAAATTACATTATTTATATTACGTTATCGTATATAGCCGCACTCAAGTAAATACAGGAATATCAATTTTCATACATAGCCATTTGTTTTTTGGTTTATTTTATGAAAATTGTGAGATAAATTTAAATTATATTGTAAAATAAGGGTAGCTATTGTTTTGTGTTTTATCAGAAATTTTTGAAATTTACGCATTGTAGAGTTCACTAAGTTTGTTATTAAAACAAACGATATTTCACAATTAAGTTTTCTAACAGTATATTTTGTATTTCATGATTTCTATTCCGTTCATAATGTAATATTATTAATCTAATATTTTATTTTTCAGCTCGAAGAAAATGGAACCCTTACACCTGTAAAGTTATCGCAACTTGCCAATGTGTCTGTTTTACTGGCTCGAGAGAGACTTTTTACTACGGAACGCCTTGGCCTAGCTTGTAGAGACGAATCTATTGAGGGACTCGCTTTCTATCCTAATTTGTTCCTTACTAAGGCTTAATAAGTGTAATTGTATATTAAATAAATTATATTGAATATTTTCTTTTTTTCATTGTTGAATAAAAAAAGGTATTATCAGTACTAGATTCTAACTTCATAGAAATATAGTGAAATATAATTGTGCCACTTGTAGGTTAAAGATAAACATTATAATCAAGCACAAATCTTTAATTCATCCAGCTTAATTCACAAAATTCAAATGTTAATCCTATTCAATTGTAAGCAATTAAGCAACGTAAGCATCCTTCACTTTATACTTCAATACTGTAAAACCTTTTCTCAAAATATCTCACTCTTTATTATTATCAAATAGATATGAGCAACTTCTAATACAAATGCATTATTAAAGGCCCTTATTTCATCGCCAAACTTTTTATTATTCATATAAAAATAAACATTTTAAAGGCATTTTGATGATATAGGTAAGACAAACTTTTTTTTTAAATAGAGAATAATTATATCTAATAAGAGAAAGCAATCACAGTGAAAATTTTGATTCAACAAAATAACACACTTTCAATATCAAAATAGAAGTTCAAAAGCATTAAGTATTGAATTCACAATCAAATATGTGCTCAAAGCTATAAGAAAGCATTTATCACCTCTAGTTATAACTTTTAAAAGCATCAATCTTAAGTTATTAATGTCAAGTTCATAATTAATTTCACTTTTACAACTTCCGAGGTAATAGCAATTGAATGCTTTTCAAAGAAGTAAAGTATTTTCTTCTTTCGGCTCCTTTAAAATGTCATAACCTCAAAATTTAATTTTTTCATACATTAGGATACAACATTTACATAATATTTATGACCAGTCAGATAAATACATCATTATGGTAAACAAAGTCGCACTGTAGCTTACCAAATGATATTCGATTAGTTCACATACACCACAGATGCTTTTGAAGTCCATATTAGTGTAATAATTACACTATATCAAGTTGTAACTAAGCCTCATCAAGTTACTTATCATGCCAAAATCTCCTTTAATGATCCATAATTTTTGTCAGTGTCATAGTTTTTTTTTATTTACATGGCAGAAACACATCATATTTGCCATTCAATTATTTACTTTTGTCCTTTTTCTGATTCATTTGGACTACATTATTCTTACTAAGTTTCGAATACAATTACCATTGACACATATTTTGTTGCCCTTCGATGTAATTCAACCATCACCATCAGTATAAATGGTTGCATAATCATTGAGTTTTTTTTTTATAATGTAACGCTTGACCACAATCCCACCATTTTAGATTTAGAGTAATTTTCCAAAAAGAAAAATAAAAACTGCAATAAGAAACTCAAATCAAGACAAACCTTAATTACTGATAAGTTTTACAAATAAGTTAACATGTGTAAATTGAAATGATAAACAAAAGCAGGTTAAAGAAAAAATAAACTGAAATTAAAAACAAAAAGGTGCTTGAAAAAAAAAGAAAATAACTATTACTACTTTTTATTACTTTTTATGGAATGTAACCTAAAAGCATACATTTAATACTCAATTGCACTTTTAAAATCCTTTGGTGTTTGTTTAGATTTGCCACATAATTCCCAAGCTTTGAAGTCATCACATGCTCTTATATTTTCAATATAACATTCAACACCTCGATGAAAGGGTAACATTATTTCATCATTAATCATTTCTGATAGGCGATGTAAGTATGCTATGTTTTTAGCAAGCTTTTCTTTAATATCTGTGGATAATGGCCTTTCAGTGCACTGTACAATATCAAGCTGAAAATTTAAAACATCTTAATATTACAAACATGAATTAATGGTTGTTTATTACCAGATGCTACTCTATGGCAACACAATAGCTCCAGATAACATTTGGTAGAAACAAATATGGGGACTCATTCTTTTTCATTTAATTCATTGAATCAAAGTCACACGCAACAGTAAGTTAATCTACACAATTGTTAGTAATTAAATTATAAATATGATTACCTCTTCAATAACGTTACTTTTAAAGCCAAGATAAGTAGCCAGACTTTCTGCCAAAGTTTTAACTGTTTTTGGTATGCATCCAGATTTGTTTCTTGACACAATGAGATGTCCAACCTGAAAAGTTAAATAAATCTAAACATTTTTATCGGGTTTAATACAAGTAAGGTAAGACTATTGTTTTGACTATGACATTGTATCACCAGATTCAACAAATCTTGGTGTGGATGGATGTTTCTTAGAAGATATCTTTAGAACAGCTGCATGACTCTTGCTGAAATTTGGTTTAAATTTAGACTATAGTCTGGTAGAACACATTCTAATTAAGATCTTTTTAAATACTGTGTGGACAGAGTCTGAGGTGACAGCTATCTAAATATA
The DNA here is from genome assembly GCF_000836235.2 of Papilio xuthus. NCBI lineage: Eukaryota > Metazoa > Arthropoda > Insecta > Lepidoptera > Papilionidae > Papilio > Papilio xuthus. The sequence continues at coordinate 3,361,479 of NW_013532534.1, read as the reverse complement.
TAAAAATCAATTGCTGTTTGTTAAGGTGCAAAAACTCGAGAACAGCTGAACAGATTTATCTTATCTTGGTTTTGAAATGTTCAGGGAGGTATAGGGAAGGTTTAAAAGGTGAGGATAATTTGAATAATTGCCAGGAATTAATTAAGTTTTTGTTCATTCCACACGGATGGAGTCCTGGGCAACAGCTAGTTTAAAATAAAAGTGAAACTCTAAGAAATTATACATACTTGAGTATCAAATACTGAATTCAGCTTAACATTATGTTTGTGATACAAGCAGTCTGAAATTTTCCTGCAGTCGTGTACTATTTTTTTTGGGCTTTCACATTCTAGTAATTTCTTTAAGCCAGCATCAAATGCAGGATATTGCATAACTTGAACATCAAATATGTAGATTTGTTGAGGAGTTGATAATACAATGAAAGGCATTTTACACTTTCTACCCATGTTAGACCCATCTGTGCTAAGTGCAATATAATTGTACTGAGTCAAATCATCAATTGCAGCATGAAAATTCTTATCAATTTGATTTATGTAAATATATTTCTTTGCAGTTTTAATTATTTCTTCACATTCTTTTTGTGTTAATTTCAAATATGTTTGATCGGTTTCTTCATGTATTTTGGTTATGTTTCTGACTTCAGAATCATAATAGTGGCAAACACCTTTATCCTCCTCACCTTGAGGTAATTCCTTAACATTGTATAAAGATATTTTAGATTTGTCTATGGTCATACTGTAAAAACGGCCTTCAATAACTTCTGAATTCTTTGTTTCTATTTGTAAAAGTTCTCCCTTCATGTAAAGATTATCCATTTTTAAAGTTTGTCTTATAGTTAAAATTGAAGGTAATTATTATGCAATTTTTAATCTTTCTTAACTGGCTTAGGTGATTTTTCTGCCTCACCATAAGCTCTATAAATATACATGCCTAATGTAACATGTAAAGCAATTACTGCAACTATAGCTGAGTAGACGCTGCTCGTAACGTTGTCAAGTCGCAACACTCCATCAAATACAAGACTTTTAACGAAAAAGAAGGATACAACGGGTACTACTATAATAAATAGACAGTACTTGATCACCGTCTGAAAGACAAGAAAGTCTGGTAGGTCCTAAAAAAGATTAATGTATAAATACATCAGGTGTCTGCAAAATCAATCATATGAATATTGATTCAGTTGTCACTTACATTGGCTCTGCCTTCAATCATCATAAAGTTAAAGAAAAAAAAAACAAAAGGTGACAAATTTAAGTTAAAAAGCACACCCACTTCATCAGTCACCTTCAAGAAAGTTTTCTATTAAAGAGAGAATCGAAACTCTTATCTTACGAAATAATGCATGACAAAATTCTCAAAGATATTTGACATTTCCGAAGTTGCCAATATGCAAAATTAATTAAACTTTGACTTCGAGCTTTGAGTTGCTATACCAAATAATATAAAAAGCTGTTGCCGAATTATAATAGCCAAACACCTGCAAACACCTGGAGGATCGTTAGAAATTTAAACTTTCACCAAAAGATTTAATAAAATAAATACTTTTACATCGTCATAACAAACAAGGCGTCACACTGTTATGATTATGAATAGAAGCGATTAAATATTCCGGATGACTCTATACAATAGAGGTGCGAAGTACATATTATTTTACACATTTGAAATTGACTCATATTCGGTCATTTCAACCCAGCACTTTGTTGAAGTAACAACTATAATTAACCTGAAGAGCGGTACTCACAGTGAAATTGCGATGAATAAAATTCAGTATGGATTTATATTTACATTTCTTGTAAGTTTTTCTTTACCGTCATAAATGTAAAAGTTTAAAAATATTACTTTAAATTCAATGCATTTAGCAGATGGAGATAAACGGTACTTTTGTTGACCTTAAAGAAATACAAAAAGCTATTTTGCAGTGGAAGAGTCAGAATTCACTTAATTTTGACGAGGTTAGAGATTCTTAAAATAAGAATTCATAATATATATGAATGTAATATTATCGATTTCTATTCACACCAAAATAAAATTGTTTACGTTAATATTATTTTCAGATTGGAGTTACGAGTAACGGTATTTTTGACTTCGGGGATGTGAAAAATAAATTGTTACAGTGGAAAACACAAAAATTATCACAATTGTGTCCATCGAATGGGTAAGTAATGGCAATAACAGGCTTTGTATGCAGAACAAAAAAATATGTTATTAAATATTCGGATTTTTTGCAGACCACAACTGCAGAATTTATTGAATTTGGTATGTAGTACAGCACAACCCACTAATGTGACATTAAGAGATGGATGTATTACATGTTTTTCAAGAGTCACATCTATGCCCGAGGTTGGTTCAAACGTTTTACATTAAATGAATGAAATTTGCATAAATACCGTCTGAATACACCTATTCATATTTCAGGGACCTCAAGAGCTTAGCGCATTAAGTGCATGTGCTGTACAATATTTCACAAACACGTCTTATGCGAGCTGTGCGACGGCGTTAATGGTAAAAAATGGAGTTTTTAAACTATATTATTTCATTAAACCTTACAAAAACCTCAAAATGGAGTGTTTTTGTAACGTTTAATATAATTGTGAAATTTTTAAAACATTAATGAAAACCTCGATGTTTTGTTGAAAATGTCTTGAATTTCAATTTACTTTAGATAAATAGAATAATTAAAAAACAATAACCATAATGAAAACAAGTGGTTTTTAACATTTAGAAGTATTATATCTATGTTAAAAATTATATAATATTTATTGTAAAACTGTTTATCGTCAATTGATCGTATAAATAACAGAAGATTCTTTTCTTCTTACAATGTGAATATTTTTCTCCACAATGTAACCGGTTTTACTGCGCTTAATAATTCACGTAAATAATATAATTTCACAGGCATTGTCAACATCTGCTCTAAATGTTCAACCATCGGGATGCTACATGGGATATTGCGATTTTGTACGGTGCTTACGCAGAGTTAATTCTATTAATTTGGTAAAAATAAATTTAAAAACATTAAATCCTTTCGAACCACCGTTTGAATACTAAACCATTTGTAATTTTTAGGTAACGCAATGCACTCGTGAAGCGAGGACTGGCGTAAATATAACTTTAGATAGCGATAATGTTCGATTTTATACTAATGTAACGTCGTGTATTCTTGCAAAAACACGATGTGGACCGTTTAATCCAATAACTGGAGAACCTCAAACTCCCGGATACACTGCATCAGGAGTAAGAGTTAGTAATGCCCTTCAGTTTTCAAGTACAGGTGAACTTAGGGTATTAGCCTTTTCAACGTCTACACCTGTAAAATCATCATTTTGTTCAACAACATCTAACTTAACACAAACTAGTTGGTTAACTAATGTTTGTTAAATTAAACTGTGAATGGTTTAAGTTGTCATGTGATTATGATTATAATTTTTTAATTTTGGAAGGTCTCTCTTATTACCTGAACTACTAAATTACCTTTGCCACCCTGTACCTTTTAAATAATAAAGTTACTTTACGTCAATGTCACTGTCATTATCATTGTGTTTATGTCAATGTATCATTTTGAAATGTTTACATTTGTTAGTTAATTTTAATTTGGTAACTTATAATTCGTGACTCTAATCTGTTTATGCAAATCCTGACACCTGATATAAATCGTAAGTAGTTTTGTCTATTAGTATAAAATGATTAAAATCCAATTGATAAAAACATTTAGCCAAAGGTCTTTTATAACTTTATAGTTCGAAACATTTGTAAATTATGTTTTAATTCCATTTATTTGTCGCTGTTATTGCGATTAACCTCAATGTCTATCCTAAAGATTTGATATTATTTGAGCATTAATATAATTTACTTATGGGGCCACAACATTTTCTATTTTTATTATTAAATACTTTGCACCGAAAAAGTTATATGAATAGTAGGCATAGGTATTTGTGGAAAACAATAAAACCCAGTTTATTTTAATAAGAAATTGCTGATAAAATATTTTACAAACTATTTTGGGGGTCTTTATTGTAGACTCTGGAACTTATTTATTTTAGAAGTGTGGTAAAAATATGGTACAATTGTTTTAATACATGCTTCATCTAAGTTCTTATTATAACATATACAACTTTTAAAGTGCCTTATTTGCTTCTTTAACCAAATTGCCAACAAGCAACAAATACCAAACTTATGCCGGTCTTATGACACAAAAGTCTATTGTCATTCCTATATAGGATAAATACAAACATGCCAATTTTTTTGATATTTTTTTTTTCATTTTACTTAATATTTCTTCCTTACACTAAAACATATTATATCTACAGGTGAGTTATACCATTTTTTTTCTTATTAAAATTTAACTTCTGTGGCTGCCTTTTGTAATTTATATTTTGTGTTTTTTGATCTTTTCTTTATTTTTTTTCTTGCTTCAATTAAATCATCGGAATCAGAGTTATCTGAAATTGGAGGAGTATTGACTTTGCTAGTTTTCTTATTTTGAACAACACTTGCTACAAAAACACTTTTTCTAAATGTTTTTATATTTTTGTTTTGCGTTGGATTTGTTATTCTAGGTATATCTGTGAAACTTGTATTATTAATGTGACGTAAATTTTCTGATTTCGCATGTTTTAATCTGAAAAATAAATGGTAAAATTATTATTTTAAAAATAAACTCAAATGTATTGCAAAGAACACCATTAATTATACACACTTTCCTTTCTTCTTGTTACTTTTTACAGTCTTATTATCTGCTATATCATCATTATTTGGCACTTTTGTGGAAATCTTTTTTATCTTAGATTTTTTCTTTTTCTTTTCATCTTTAGGTTTTTTGGAATCACTTTCCAGTACTTCTAATTTTTTTGAACAGGACCTAATTAAATACAATGCAACTTAATAATTTGTTAATCTGGATTATACAGCATGTTAAACTTTTTAGTATAATTTTACCTTAGTAATGATTCGCTGTCAGTGAAATAGGAATTCATGGCAAAACTTGAAATCCCCCATGATAATGGTCCCTTTTCATCACTCTGTACACCAGTCCATACATTTTTCTTTAGCGAATTTAATTTTACCTGCAACTCTGATGGCTGTGTGTGCTTACTCTTTATTTCTGATAAATACCTGTGATAAATTTGTAATGTTAGAAAGATAGTTGTACGGAGACCATGCACAAAGGACACTATTGTCTTACTTTGGTGGAGGTAATTGTCTGAATTGATGCCAAGATGCTGGACTCAATCTAGGTTTTGCAGTTGAATCATTAAACATAGATACACTACGAGGCCGGCTGTATTTTGATGATTTCTTTTCTCTATCGGAATTATATGGAGAATCACTCGTCTAAAAGAAAAACAGAATGTTTTATTGCCATTAAATACATATGCTTTTATAAACCTTAAGTTTATTGTATAAAAATACCGGCACAGGAAATATTTTTAGTTCCGGTGGCATTTTCTTTTTTCTTTTTGGATTTACTTTGACAGTTGAAAGTAATTTGTGGACTCTCCGCACTGGGCTTAATTTCTCTCCGAAAGATTCATCTGATGAGCAATCGGTAATTGCGTCTGACGTAAGATCTACAATAGTTCTGGATACCTGAAATTTATAAGTCAGTTTTGTTTACCCATTGTTCTGATGGAAACCCTGATTTGGAATTCCATTTTTACTTACCTGCATTGTTTCTCGTTTCGTTCTTCTCTTGTCTATGTTTAATTTTTCTAACCTGATTCGTTGTCTTACTGGTTTCTGGAAATTGAGTTTTATCATGTAAAATTTGATTTACTAAAGTCAATTAGTTCACTTACTTTCCTTACAGTATACTTAGTTTTTATTTCTCTTGGGAATAAAGGCGAAGGAGGTGGTGCCATTTGGTTTGCTTCAACTCTATCTCTACTGACTCCAGCCTCTGAACTGCTACTTGATGTATCTCCTTCATCACTGTCAAAGTTAGGGTATTTAAAAATGTGTTTTAAGTATTAGTTACAAATTTGCATTGTAAGAGAGAATCAAACCTCGAATAATCTGAAAGGTCAATGTTTGTTGGTTCGTCAGCATTCGAACCTTCCTTTAGTAATCTGGTAACGATTTTATTTCTCAATCGTTCTTTACTCGGATCTTCGTCATAAAAATCTAATAGTGTTTCACAAAAAGTCCGTCCAAGACTTTCGTAATCTTGGACTGAAAAATGAGTTGACATTCTGCTACCTAATTCTGTTCCGCCGAATGACGCTTCCATTGTATAACTATTGGAGACTCCAAGCATCCAAACCACGACTCTGCCTGTACCTTCTTTGCTGCGTTGTATACGAAATTTACAATTTTCGAAGGAAAACTAAAATAAGATTATTTCGTATAGTGTATTTCGAAAAGTTATCCTAATATAATTGTAAGTCTAAAATTGTTACCTTATCTGCTGCGTTTTTATGTAGCATTAAAGGAAAAACCTGTTCCTGCAAATATCTATCCGAATTTCTTCGACTTTCGCAGCCATAAATAAATACGTTGTGTTTCCGTGAATGTGCGTGTAGGTCTACATACATGGCCACACCACATTCTTCCTGCAATCTATTCAAATTAAAACATGTTAGTTCTGGTAACTTTACATACTTCAGTACTATTATTATACTTTATTAGTTACCTCCGTATCATGACTTTGGTATGCCATACTGGAGGATATGTTTCTCTTATCACCGTCCTGTATTGCCTATTCAGGTCTTTTCCGGTCAACGAACAACGGTTGTTACCGACAATTACCTTTAATAATAATAACAATAACTATTTTCGTATAATGCTTATATTAAAATGTAAAATATATAGAGCGTCACTCACACCATCCGGATTCAGCATTGGCACTAATTTGAAAATGAATTTTTCCCTCAGTTCGCGTGCTTGATTCGTATCGCCAGTCAAATAGTCCATGAAACCTTTCATCATCCATGACGCTGGTGTTTCACCGGGGTGTACTCTGGCTGTTATTATCACGGCCTTCTTTTTCTATAACATTTTACAAGTTTTTGAATTATGTGACTAATGACATGCGTATGAAATGTGGTAATATTTTTGGAACCCAGCCGTATTTGGTCACTAGATTATAGGTCAGAGACTTATTCGTTGAGTTAACAACTTACTTTTTGTTCCATTTCGTTAGTATTCTGTGGAGCTGTGATTGTAAGGTAGTAGACATTATTTCCTGCTAAAGTTCTACAGAGCAGCCTGAGTTTTGAGTAAGTCGATTTGACGGGATGTGCCTGTAGCCTGGACAAGTATTCTTGTAAATCTGAGTACGTATAAGGATAGCAGTGGGCAATGTAAACTGCATCGTCAGTGTGTGGAAACTCTATGTTGAATGTTAGTGTATAGCTTGGGAATTGTTCCTCTTCTTCGCATCTGTGAAATATATCATTTAAATGAAACCGTCTCTTAGCTATACAAAGAATAACGCATCTGAATGTTCTGTTTATATCAACTTACGTGGAATCGTTTTTATAATAAGCAATGTTGTCGCCGCATCTTCTCCAACCGATTGAATGTAGCTGAGCGTCTTTGGTGGAGTACAAAAGAGGTCGCATACCTTCGTTGTATAAACTCTCAGCTTTGGATAAATTAACAATCGAAAACCTATAAAAAGATTTTGAAACTTAAAACAAATCCAACCTTTATACCAGTCAAAAATATAGGGTAAGATTAAACAAACCTGTACATCATTTGTTTCTTTGTATTCGTCACTCTAAAATAAAACCATTGCATATGTCTGTTAGTGTAAAGATCCGTTCGCAAATGCAGTTCATAGTACGCGGAAGTGATTCGAATCGCCTTAGCCAGGTTGCCGCTTTCGAATCTTGATTCGAATCTTAATTCATCGTCACAGCTCGCACTGGTACAGGCGGACAAGAACAACCTTGAACCGCCTACTGTAGATCGACTAAACTGAAAAGTAGTGTATTAGTGTCACAAACCTTTGCAGAATATATTCGCATTTAAAAAAAAGCTATTGCTTGGTATGTGTGCTTCTTATCGTAGTTTGCATTTACTCGAGCTTTGTATAATATAAAGTACATAAGTAACTAACATAATTAACTGCACTCATAGGATAATACTGAAATATCACAGTTCCCGCGTCTTCTCCGACCGGCTGGGGTCGCAGTTCTTTTCCTGTGGGAACGTAGTATGGTTCAGGGCTAGCAGGGCTCCACGTCAAGTGTTGGATTCTTTCTTCCACAACCTGTAATAACATATTATTTGCTATCGCAATATTTCTCTGCAAACTTTTTGAATTTAGCGGCTACCGTGTCCGTACAATATTTTAAAAAAATACGAGATTGATAAATTATTCTTACTTGACATTCTGACGGCCATCGTGCTGCTTGTTGCGGGCAGTCCAGCTCTTTGGGCAGAGCGAATAAATCACGAGGCTCCTTTAGCTTAGCAGTTGTGCGAAATGTTTTTATGTCAGTGTTTATTTCTAACTGGTTCGTCTTTATGTTATTATGCAGAAAACTCGATATGAAAGTGCCTGTAATAAATATAATTTATGATAATTGTCCATAATTTCTTCAGACCTTTTTACGTGTAAACAATAATGTTATAATCAAAAATGTATAAAATGTAATTCATAGTTAATTCTGTGTTGTAATCTGATGAACTTAAACCGTTAATGAATCGTGCCAAGAAAAGACGTTGGTCTTTAATTTTAAACGAAATGAAACAACTTAACAACAAGAAATTTTAAACTCGGTGCTTTTGTTCTCTCTAATTTGTGCCTATTACTTTAAGCTTCTTTTTAATGTAGATATTTCACGTATAAATTTACCTTTATTGCATATTGGAAAGAGCGATGCTTGCAGAGTCTTAACTTGGTCTAGATTGGCGATCAGTAGATTATCTTGTAACACTGGGTCTCTAGTAGGGAGAGTAAGGGTAATTGTTGTATTGTCGGCATACTGTTTCTTCTGCTCTTCTCTTTCAAACATAATGAAATACTCTTGTGCACACTCCAATTGTCTCCACCATAACATTTTAGAATATTAAAAGACAAATTTAAGTTGATGCTACTTTCATATTGCTATCCTTTGTTTCATTTAACATTGTCTCCATGGTTGCGTTAGATTACGATCGGAATTTTGGCAAGGCGTGGGGAGCAAGCGGGTCGTACGGCGCTCGGCAGCGGACTGGGGTTGTCGTGCAACTCCCTAAAGTTATGAATATTAGGAAACAGATGCTTCACTGATGTCATGTTCGATCAATTTCTTATCGCTTGATTGGTGACGTCAGACACCAGCCGTTCTGAAGTGCAGTGAGCTTTTCCGGTTGTTAATTTATGTACGGGGAAATCTGTAATTCGGATTTTATTTAGAATAACTTAAATCAAATTTCGTTATCGATTTCTTCGAATTTCGACTCGATTTATATCTTGTTCTTTAAAAGTTATATTTATTCTCAAAATGTATACGTTTATGTTTTTGGATGTTATATGTAAAGTTGGACTATACGTTTTATAGTTTTAAATATTCCTTTCTGCCTTCCCTGTTGTTTAGATGTTATCACTTTGTGCTAGTTTAATATTGTTATCGGTTACAGACTTGCGAATTTGAATACAAGTTTTCGCTTGCCTTCAACTAATGATCGTTCTATGTAAACAGTAATAACAACAGTTCCGTGAACGCTTGAAAGGTGACTGCACTTCCACGTAATGTCTGAAACTTGTGAAGCTAATGGAAGTTCACCGCGGCCCCTGTCATGGTCGGAAAACTTTAGCATTATCAAAGACTTGGAACTTTTTGATATACCGATGAAAGGCATGTTTCGATTATTGCTGTTGGCGTGATTTATTCTTTGATAGAAATTTAGTCTATGAAAGAATTCGGTAACCCCAAATTTTATTATTATTATTGCATTTTGTATATTTTTCAAATCTAATTTTTTTTAAATAGCGTCTGAAATGCCATGTTTGAAATTGACTACGAGAAAAAAGTTCTATTATATAGACTTGTAATTACAATGAGCCTTGCTATCAGACTTTTCTATTAAAAATTCAAAATTACAAAACCCCGTACTATTAAAACGATTGCTGAAGACATGCAAGGAAATTATTTTTGTCATGAAAAATGTATTATTCTTACTGCTCGATATAGTTTTAGTTTTTCTATTCTATTGCTAAAACGTACTACAGCGAAATTTGCTACCGAAAACGTGATATCGTAATTTAAATTTAATTCATTATCACCTGTTTCTTATATTTACGTTATTATATGTAAAGCATAAGGAACATTTTTATCATTATGTCTTTAAACTGGAACTAGATATGCATGTTAATTTTGTTCTTACAATATTGCTGTATCACCGTAGAAATTATTTTGGAAACTTCCGTGGTTTTATTTCCAAATTTATCTATTCACCTTGATATTTGACATATCAAGGTCAACAAAATGCCAAAACTATACAAGTTGTTATAATCCAAACGAGTACAAAAGACATTTAGACCACATGGATTGATAGCTGTGATAGTTATAGAAAACTAGCTGTTGCCCGCGACTCCGTCAGCGCGAATTAAATAAGAAAATTTAATAATCTATGTCTTCTTATCTGGAATTATCTCGAATGTTCTTTATCCATTTTAAAATTCATGGTCATCGGTTGAGCTATTCTGGAGATACCTTCATTAAATCATCCATCCAAACTTTCAATATAAGTGAAGAAAAATCTAATTGTCAATCTTGAATATCGTCTAGATTGGTGGCAAACAGCGATATGTGACTCAGTAATAGACGTGTGTACTATATAAGGATATCATAAGTAAATAATGATTACGTTATTTAGTATCTGTAGTGTCAGTTTGGGTTATCTGTATTTTAGTTTTATATTATATTGTAAAGAGTATAAGTATTCGTTTTAATTTGTGTTTTGTTTTTTTTAATATGTTAAACGTTATAGTAGGAATTTTATATAGCTCTATTTGATGTTAGTTGTATGAATATCCGTTGCCTTGACAACGTAACTGGTTAAGTCGATAGGTTCCACCAATATCTTCGTGTCAGGATAACAGGTGAGATATACATTCCTACAAATTGTTTTTACCGTGACTATAGTGATGGATTCTTTGTATTTTAGTAGATGTTATATTCCTTGTCATTAAGGAAATTGGAAACCATCGGTTTATGTATCACATGTTTTCATATGTGTTTACTCTGTCTGCTGTTTGATATTATTTTATTCTATAACTTTGTCGCTTTAGTTAAGTGTGTTGAGTTTTTTGCTATAAGTTTGTAAAATGTTTAATACTGCTCGGCGTTTTAATAAAAGTTTTCTTTAGAACACACTTTGTCTGATATTGATAATATATTATGATTTTTTAATATGTCTATCTAGAACTATGTTCCTTTAAATTTTTTCAATTAATATATGTTCTCAATAACTACATTTTCAAGTTTAATCTTTTACCTAATATAGCCTGGTAGAGATCTTCTCATAATACCGACATGGAGTTAAAATCTGATGTTATATTTAACCATCGAATAATAAAAGTTAAACAATATCAACCTTGATAAATAAGAATCTTTTTGTGTACTATGTTCATCGTAAAGTAAACAAATAGGAAACTTAATTTGTATAAGAATTTCTCGAAACACCTTAATGCAACTTGAAACACCAGTTCCGTCTTTCGCGTTACGTGGGGTTCCCAGCCTCGTGGTCGGCTTCGCGGGGTGATTGCCCTGCTCCTGGCACGGGGTACCTCGGATCGATTCCTACTTGTACACTTGTACAAGTAGCGTGTTATCCATCAATGAACTTTGTAGTAACATTACTACGCAATCCTCATGTCTCTTACAACTTTCTAGCATAGTTGAACTTTATACTCAAGTTTAAAGTACATAAGTACTTGACTTGTAAACTTCAGGTTGAAAAACAGCTGAAATCGATATGTGATTGATTTGGAAAATTGATTTTGGTTGTAATTCTTTCACAGAAAAGTTGCAGTTGCGTTTTGTGACGTCACCAGAAGGTGTCTTTTCTTTTGACCATTTATATGATAGTGTGATGTTACGTGACACCTAACCGTTTTTTTCAAATTATTTCCTGGAAAACCATAAACAAATTAAAGAAAACTTAATAAAGCTATTAAATTTCAGGATAGTTAAAAATGGGACGTAAAGTGGTGGTAGCGGTGTGCACTCTGAACCAGTGGGCCCTGGACTTCGAGGGCAATCTGAGTAGAATACTCCAGTCAGTGCAGGAAGCGAAAGAGATGGGGGCTTTGTATCGAACTGGCCCCGAATTGGAAATATGGTAAGTAATTATTATAACTTTCATCTTTTAGTTTGAAATGGTTAAACATTGTTATGATATCAGAAATTTTATTTAAAACACTCAATAAAGAAATGGGATTTACCGTTGGTTCCTAAAACCAAACTCTGTAAAAACATATCGACATCTATGTCATTATCTTGACAAAACGTAGATTACAATATATGTTAAACGGAGATTTTGGTCTCAGAAATCCACGGTTAAGTCTGGTCTTATTTTGTAAATAATTAATAATATATATTTTCAAATTTAATTAGGGATTTGAACAAAAAACCCAATTTTTGACATATTTAAATTTCAGCGGCTATAGTTGTGAAGATCATTTCCACGAGCCAGATACATACTTGCACAGTTGGCAAGTATTAGCAGAGCTACTAAAGTCGTCGACTTGCAAAGATATGCTTATAGACGTGGGTATGCCTGTGCAGCACAGGAATGTATCCTACAACTGTAGAGTCGCGTTTCTAAATAAAAAGATTCTGCTTATCAGGCCTAAGATGATGTTGTGTGAAGATGGAAATTATAGAGAGACTCGATGGTTTTCTTGTTGGACTAAGGTAAAGATTTCAGATGATTTGTTTTATTTATTGATAGTTGTTATATGTTAACAAGAGTTCGAATGGCGCTACTAATTTATTATCCATTTTGTTCTCTTGGATATCACCAACTGTTACGGGGTAATTTCGATGTGGTGAATCTCTTATGGGATTTTTTATTTTCATGACAACTATTAATACAATATCGTTATTCTGATAATATTAAAGGAGCGACAAGTTGAAGATTATTATCTGCCGCGAATGATAACTGCGATTACGAACCAGACAACAGTACCCATCGGAGACGCGGTCATCTCGACCAAGGATACTTGCATCGGCTTCGAGATATGCGAAGAATTGTGGAATCCACAAAGGTTATTCACTCATTATATTATACTAAAGAGTAAGTGTAATCAAAATCTACCAAAATATCGTAGATGAGCAACACAACAATTATTCCTTCAATAAAGAATTGTATTACTACAAATTTATCTGACCCGGTGGTCAAAAGTACAATATTTATTTATATCTTAAGGTCGACGAGCAAACGGTCACCTGAATACGCCGAAATAGTGAAACGACCATAGCCCATAGACAATCTTAATTGCAGATACGTTCCCTACCTTTAATCGACGTAAAAGGGAACGTACACTTAAAGGATATATCCCCTTCATGTATGTCCTTTCCTCCCTCAAATCCACTTCCCCTTCTCATCCACCACTTATAATAAATGGGTGGGACGGGAAAAGAGACTAAGTTTAGGCCTCCGGCGTATCTTGTCTTATGTGCCTATTTCAATAGAATACTTTATTTTCTGATATAAATAATTGCAATAATAACGCGCCTACCACTGGCCCGATGTACAACTAAAAGATAGACCAGAGAATAAAGTTGACAATAACTTTGTTTTGCAGCCGGCATGTTCCCTTAAGTCTTGATGGAGTTGAAATAATATCGAACGGTTCAGGTAGTTATATGGAACTGAGGAAGGCGTATGTTACAGTGGATTTAGTGAAGAGTGCAACATTTAAAAGTGGTGGAGCTTATTTGTTTAGTAATTTAAGAGGTTGTGACGGTCAGAGGATTTATTTCAATGGTTGTTCTTGCGTCGCTGTTAACGGGGAAGTGGTCAGTCGAGGACTTCAGTTTGCTTTGCACGATGTTGTAAGTAATACTTTTAAATATGTGGATGTTATTAGGAGAACTGATAATTTTAGTAATATAACTGTCGCCCGTAACTTAGGGTAGGCTCCGAGCCCCTTAGGGGACGTATAGTGAGCTGATGATGAACTGTCGTTTTTCAAATTTTTTTTTAAAGCTGAAAGCATCAATATCTACTAGTACAAGTTAGTCTTCTAGCTTTTTTGATAGGAAAGAATCTATTTAGTCAAAATGTTAAATTGCCACTAATATCTTACTTCTCACTAATATTATAAGTGCGAATGTTTAGATTAGATGGATGGATGGACGTTTGATAGAAGATATCTCTGGAAAGGCTCAACAGATCTTGATGAAATTTGGCATAAACGTAGAATATAGTCTAGAAGAACACATAGGCTACTTCTTAAGTTTTTTTTAAATTCCGTGTGGACAGAATATACTACATAAATTGATAGTTTGGTTGAAATTTTAATAATAAATTAAATTGATTATTTTTTCAGGAAGTAGTTACCGCAACAATAGACCTTGAGGATATTCGCTCGTACCGCACACAGATTCGATCCAGGTCTCACTTGGCGGCATCTAATCCCCCATTTCCACGGATAAATGTTGACTTCGCATTATCAGATGACGAGGACATACATTTGACTGTAAGCCAGCCTATTGAATGGAAGTATTTGATGCCGGAGGAAGAAATTGAATTAGGTAAGATATCTACAGAACCGCTCAGCAGATTTTGATGAAATTTGGCGTAGATGTAGAACATAGTCTGGAAAATATAGGCTTCTAATTAAGATTTTTTTTAATCTACGCGGATAAAGTCGCGGGCGATAGCTAGTCTATTATATGATTCAACTGCGCTTTGTTCACTCGTTTTTTAAGCGTGAATGGTGCGAAGCATCGAGGGCGTGGTCGAGTGGGTGTAAACCTTAGTATCCCGTCCACTACGAACAGATATATCGGAGTATTTCTTTATATATTTTTCTTAACAATGTCTTGTTATATGTTTAAAGGACCTGCATGTTGGCTCTGGGACTACTTACGACGGTCTGGTCAGGGCGGCTTCTTCCTGCCGCTGAGTGGGGGCGTGGACTCCACGAGCACCGCCTGCATTGTGTTTTCAATGTGTACGCAGATTTGTGACGCGGTACAAAAAGGAGGTAAGTTCATTTTAATATTCCATTAGATTAATTGTAAGCATCTTTATTTAATTCATAGATGGAATAAATAAAAAATAAAATTTAAAATATTTAATTTTCTTCTTTATATGCCTTTGATTTAATATCTCTCGTCTTTGCAAAGCTTAATTAGAAATTCTAAGTATTTTTTTTTAATTTTAACTTTCTTTATGTTATATTGTCAGAAAGTCAAGTACTATATGACGTGCGCAAGATCCTGTGTCAGTCAGATTACACGCCGTCAGACCCAATGGAGTTGTGCAATCGTCTGCTTGTCACGTGTTACATGGCCTCGGAGAACTCCAGTCAGGAAACTAAACAACGCGCTCTGCAAGTACGAACTAATATGTATTTTTAATTTTATTAGTGTTTTATCGGCAGTACCTTAGGAGGGGTCGCGAAATTGTGGATTTTTTTAAATCATAAGGTGGCAAATAGGAATAGCGAAGAAGCGAAGCAAAAAGAGTGGGAAGGGAAAGAGGACTAAATTAGGCCCCCGGGACGCACACTCATCAGACAATACGCGGAATAGCTTCCACTTGACGCCTGTCTTCCGTATGGTCGTCCCGATTCGTGCGAAGATGTTAAAGCGGGCTCTACCACCGTTAGATTATATAATAAAACTATAATAAATTTAAAATAGTACTTTAGATAAACGGAAATATATGGAATTACTTGTTGCCGTTATCTTTTGTTTATAGGGCTTAAATTTGTTTGTTTGTTTGTTTAATATAGATTTTTTAATTAGTTTTTTTTGTCAGCTCGCAAGTGAGATCGGAAGTTATCATTTTCCGATAGTAATCGACTCTGCGGTGAGCGCAGTACTGGGTATATTTACAACCGCAACAGGTCTTGTGCCTAAGTTCAGGAGCAAAGGTGGATGTCCTAGGCAAAATCTCGCCTTGCAAAATATACAGGTAGGAATTTGAACTTGACATAAATAATAGAATGAAACATTCTCAGTGTAAATGTATAATTTTCATTAGTTCTAAAATTACAATAAATAAATATTAAATACTAGCTGTCGCACACGACTTCGTCCGCGTATTCTTCCAGAGTATGTTCTATATGTATGCCAAATTTCATCGTGATTAGTTCAGGCGTTTTGGAGATACCTTCAAACATCCATCCAAACATTCACATTTATAATATTAGTAAGAAGTAAGATTAAATTTAGATAATGTCTAGAAATGATAAGTTTGATGGCTTCTCAGAGTATATTATATAAGAACACAGAAATATAACAACATAGAAATTTCTCTCTAACCCGAGTTTCTCACTTTCGGAGGTAGTCTGTCGGGACTAGACAATGACTCTTGCTTATATAAGTTTCTTTCTAACCCTAATTTCTCGCTTATGAACGTTGTATAGTTGATCAGGCTGAATCTCGCTTATAGAGGTTTCTCTCTTATTCATTTACGACTGTAGATTCTTTTAAAACGATGCATTAATTTTATTGTTATATTGAATTTTGCTTTAAATAAAACATTTTTTTTAAATTGTCGATTTTATTGGTATGTTTTTATAGTTTTTAATATATAATATACATTTTAGGCTCGGCTACGTATGGTGTTATCGTATTTATTCGCGCAGCTAATGCTGTGGGCGCGAGGCAGGCCGGGCGGCTTGCTAGTGTTAGGCTCGTCTAATGTAGACGAAGCTCTCAGAGGTTATATGACAAAGTACGATTGTTCCAGCGCAGATGTTAATCCTATAGGCGGTATATCTAAAACTGATTTGAAATCTTTCCTACAATACGCTAAGAATAGGTAAGTGATATTTTATAATTGTTTAATGTTTTGCTTTTAGGGTTCCGTACCTCGTAAGGAAAAAAACGTAACACTTATACTTTGTCTGTCCGTCTGTCTGTCAAGTTTTTTTTAGTAAAAACTATAAAGATTTTAGACAAACATTTTTTTTATTTTATTCTCATGTGTATTGTACTACATTGCCGTTGTTTAATTTTTTAATCGTACGGAGTTTAAATGTCACATGTTTAATTATAATTTCAAATTTTTATTGAATTCTTTCATAAGAGAGGATGTGAGTAGATTTAAAAAATGTATGATTATATAGTTTGGAGACTTTGTATAGAAGAATGAAAGGATATTAACAAAGGTATAGCGCAAAAGTGAGCGGCTGTGTTGGTTTGGGCCATCTCAGACGGAATTATACAGTACAGATTGATAAATTACTCAATAAAAGTATTAAGAGCATCCGAAAATTATGTGCATGTATGTATAAATGTGGATGTATGAATGTGGATGTATGAATGTGCGAAAGAGGTGTCAGGACTGCGGTAAATGGAGATCCGTGGTTCTCTGTTTACCCCTCTGAGTTACGGCCGTGATTATGTTATTGTTTATTTTGAATTCTATAATTAGGTGTACAATTTGCAGGTTCTTCTTGCCATCTCTATCAGAGATCCTGCAGGCGCCGCCTACAGCTGAGCTGGAGCCGCTCGCGGACGGTCAGGTGACGCAGACTGATGAGCAAGACATGGGTATGACGTACGCGGAACTCTCGGAGTTTGGTCGCCTCAGGAAGACCCACCATTGCGGACCATTCAGCATGTACCAGAAACTGGTACATTCCTGGAGCAATAAATGTACACCACAAGAAGTACGTACTTGGGAGCCTATATTTTTCAATTTCTTAAAATTAATATTGTAAATGATAAGCCTTCTTAAACAATTTTAGCTTTTTAAGAATCATAGAATTGTTAAAAATAAATTTGTATACTCTTGTATTTAAACGTAGTATCTTGTATGTAAACATAAAAACTTTTCAAAACAAAACCTTAGCCTGTCAGCCATTGACTTATGTAAATTACCTTAAAAACGTTGGATAAATGGTCATATGTAAATAGAACATTGAAACAAGAAGTGTCAATAGCCTAATGCTTAAGGGTACGGATTTCCAATCTAGTGGTCGGGGGTTCGAATAGCACAGGCATAGAACTTAGTTGGAATGGTACAAAAAATAGTAGTAAATTAACAAAAAATCTGCCAATGTTTTAGTAAAGAAACACTTTGGTACATGGCGGAATTCGAACCTGCAGATTACAAGTGTTTAACATCTGAGCCATCGATTCGATATGTTTGGAGATACAAGTAGAATGTGTTTAGGTTGCGGAGAAAGTGAAGCATTTCTTCCGTTGCTACGCGATCAACCGGCACAAGATGACGGTGCTGACGCCGGCGTACCACGCGGAGACCTACAGCCCCGACGACAACCGCTACGACCACCGCCCCTTCCTCTACCGCGTGCACTGGAACTGGCAGTTCAAGGCCATCGATGACGCTGTAACTCATACACGACTCATACATTACAACTGTTCCATACAAATATGACCTTCAAAAAATAAAATAACTTAATTAGTAGCTTATGTGTTCTTTCAGAGAGTATTTTATGTTTGTACCAAATTTCATCCAGATCCAAGAAAACGTTCTGGAGATCTAACAAACATCTATCCAAATGTTCGCATTTATAATATTACTAGGTGTCACCTGTGACTCCGTGCGCGCAGAAAATTATACACAAAAACACAAAAACAACATCCATGTCAAATTTCATCGAGATCCGTTGACTCTTTCTAGAGATACCTTCTAACAAACTTTCATACATACGTACATCTAATTTTTGCATTTATAATATTGGTAAGATATTTTCACCTATATTTTGACTTTGCAGGTGTCACAAATGACGAAGGATAAAAGGTCTTTGAGCACAGAGCGAGGTACGAAGGCGGAGTCAATGGGCAGCAACAACTCCATCACATCCACACTCTCCGCGCCATTCAACATGCGCAGAGACAGGAAAGGAGTATTAATTTAATTATTATATTATTACTATTAGCTATAGTATATTAATATTAAGTATTTCAGTAGGACCTTAGTCAGTAGAATTGAAATTAGTGCCTCTATTTTCATCAGCCTTAAATTTTATTGACTTTTTTTTATAGATTTAAGCATAAATATTGCGTTTCAAAGTTAACGTAAGTATTGTTTTTTAAGTATTCAGTCCAATTCATGTTAAGGGTTTTTATAATTACTTATAAATTAAAAATGTTAGAAAATTAGCACAAACAAATAGGTACGTAAATAGGTCTTAGATGAAAGTTAACTCACTCCCCTAATTCGTACTCATAGTTTTTATTAAATGCTAATTAAAAAGGTTTCACTTCTTTCGTAATGCAAAAAATAAAAGTACAGGCAACTTAATATTTTTCTCAGAATAAGAAAATATGAATACTCATTTCAATAGTCACAGATTACAGCAATTCACATACAGATATTGAACAAAAGACTCAAAAATATATATTACTATATTTTCAATCGGTTAAAAAATTGGTTTCTATGGTAGAGAATTAACAAAAAAAAATTTTTTTTCAAATTTTTTTTGGAATTTTTACTTAATAGTTGACTTACACGTTTGTATGTTTTACAGTCTTTTTTATTTTTTTACGTCAAAAATCAATCTACTGTGAAAATAATAATGCAATCCAGATAAACTTAAATGCAAAAAGTGTAATAATTGTTTATGTAATGATGAGATTTTTTAAAATTAATTTGTAATAGTTTATCAAATGCTCATTTTTTTATATTAGTTAAAAATGTAAATGACATCTTTTTGAAGTGGTTTTTGTAGATATAATCAAATTAGCCTAATGTCATTTTTTATTTTTAAATGTTTTTTTAATGAGTTTATACACTTTTTAGCCGACTTCAAAAAGAAGGAGGTTATCAATTCATCTTTTTTTAATTTTTTTGTGTGTGTTACCTCGTAACTCCGCCATAGGTGCTCCGATTTTTTTTTGATCGAAAGGTTTTGCTTGCAGGTGGGTCCCATTTTTTAAATAATTTTTAACCTGACTAGAACTTTAGTAGATTTTGATTTTAAGTAAAAAATGCGTCACGAATTTTTTTAAATAGTAACTTAATAAAGTTAGCATGAAATTATGTACTTTTTAATCTTAACGTTTAATCGTCATTATTTTGTATAATAAATTAAATGTAAGATACATTCGGTTAAATATCTTTGTTTAACTTTGGGTTCCGTTGTCTCTATTATTTCAAAGAGATTGTAAGAGATGACAGTATGACAGTATCACAGTAGTCAAAAACCCATATTACACTAAACATTTTAAAAGACATGTGCTTAAAACGTTATTTATAATTTACTCTAATTTGTTGTATAAATACAAAGGCACAAAATAAGCTTTACTATTTAATATTTCACTTGTTATAATTAGTTCATGGAAATGTACTTAAAATATCGTATTCAATGGATTTTTTTTGTTGGTAGAAATAAAAACAACATTGAATCGACAGAGTTTTATTAATTCATAATAAGCGATTAACACTTTAAATATGTTTAAATTTATTAGAAAACTACCGGAAATAAAAAAAAAACAGTAGCATTTAATATTCCGTTACACATTAGCTAACATCCCGTCAAAATCGTCTTAGCCGTTTCGGAGATTATCCGGAACAAACACGATCTTGCAGACATACATAAAGACAGACAGACAATTTTTATTTAATTGGTTTTTCGTTATTAAGTATACGTCTCGAAATATGGATTTTTTTTCGATATTACAGGTTTCAATTTTATTATATGTACGGATGTGGGGTTTTTTATTTAAATGCCTCGTATTTTTTACTTTTCACCGAGCCTTTTACAATTACGGGTGCTGCAGATATAGAATTGGAGTTGATATTAGTTTAAAATGTTTTCTTTACTTACATTTACTTTGGAATCACAAATGATAAGGTCTTAAAATTCGTAAATAAAACTAAAATAAATATCTTCTAACCATTTAATTTTAAACTATGACATATTAAATTACTAATAGCTGCCTCATTTATTACCAGTTACCTGAAAAGAAAATTAACTTTAAAACACTGACTTTGTTAAAAATAAATGTTGCTATAAAGAAATTAAAAGTATTAAGGCAATATTGAAGTTGTTCACACTGAATTGTGGTGTCGGTGGCTCAGGGGTTAAACACTTGACTTGTAATCTACAGGTCCTGGGTTCAAATACCGACAAGTATTCAAGTATTCAATTTATCAGATGAAGTTATTATGGCGAAGGAAAACATAGTGGTGTAACCTGCACATGTCTACGAAAAAATGTATGTATGTATTCAACACCCACTTGGGTTAGGCGCCGAATCCTTTAGTGGGAATCTTTAGTGTGTTGAGATGATAATGCTAATTTATCACACATACATTATTATTTGATGAATTAGAATAATTTCTTACCGGGTACTAATTTTTCCATGCCGGTGGTCCAGTCGGCCACGGCCTTCCCAAAGTAGGCCATTGCATTCGGCGACTTTGGTGGCGTAGGTGGATCTTTTTTGTCACCTAAAAAAGATAATATTATTATGAATATTTAGAAAGTAACTCGTCTGCTATTGTTTGGAAATAAAACAATGTAGCTTAGACTTGTCAACTCGATATTAAACCAATAGGTTTATATTAGAACTAGCTAACAAAAAACTTAATAAATAGCTTATGTGTTCTCCCAAACTATATTCTACATCTATGACAAATTTTAGCAATATCCGTTAAGACGTTCCGGAGATATCTTTAAACAAACATCCAGCTACCATAAATGAAAACCGTATTACAAAAATTATAATTTGAATAAAATCACTTACCGTCAGTAGGCATAGCAAACTGAAAAAAAAACAAAAATTAAAAAGGTGAATCCAATTTTATATTTCAATAACTATTTGTGTAGCTTTGAAAAAATGTTCAAAATTTTAATTCCCAAAAAATCTTACCATGCATGCAAACAGTGCTAAGATAACCAAAAAGCAAAGTACGTGTTTCATGATAGCTAACGTATTCTACAACAACTGAACGAATACTAAAAGAATTCGTGATACAAACATATTATATACACCTTGTTTTTGAACGAAAAACGGACACTGATAAAACACCTGAACTAATATGGTATTGCGCACGAAACCTTTGTTATTCAAATTCTTTCATTTTCCGCAATTATCAATGACTAATTATTGAAAATCATTTGAAATACTCATCATCTATTGTTTAATTTTGACTTGTAATAAATTTGTATCTACGTTAACTTTGGTTTAATTTTTTGGCATCATGTATGTTTTTTTTATAACTTAAGCCTAGTAAAGAGTAAATAAAAAAATGCTTACGGAACATTAAAGTTTAATTATGTAGTACTTACTACCATACTAATATTATAAATGCGTATGTTTGGATGGATGGATTGATGGCTGGATGTTTGAAGGTACCTCCATAAAGGCTGAACGGATCTCGATGAAATTTGGCATACATATATAACGCAGTCTGGAAGAACTCATAGGCTACTAATTATATTTTTTTTCATACATACGTGTATAATACGACCCGAATGTTAAAATTCGATTTAAGTTACAAAGGAAGTTGAGCGCGTTTAGTGGTTTAACTATTCAAGGGATTCACATGTAACATTTGCTAAGGTGTCATAGTGATGATTGCATCACTATGACACCTTAGCAAATGACCAAATGCATGTTCTACTACATTTTTAATACAGCAGCACATTTGACGCACGGTCAGCAGTCTTTAATTTGTTAGGACCAATGCGCACAGTCATCGTCAAGGACGAGTCAATGATAGTTTTTGTAAATGCCTTTAAGAAACTATATTGAAAAGCGTGACGATCCATTATTTAAAGACACGACAGCCAAGAAGTTTGTAATTTGAAATAAGAAGGTTCTAAAGCTTCAAACTGGATCACAACTGGCTGATATTTACATCGTTTGCACCCAAAATCAACGAAAAAACGTTTTATGAAAACAATATAATCGAACAAAAACTTTATTTCAAAACAGTTATGAAATATGTTGAGGTAGTGTGGTAGATAGGTCGGTTCTATTTTCTTCTATTGCCGGAATTAATATCTGTAGTTGAACAGTGATGTAGACGAAACTGGAAGCGGCAATGCGCAGCACCAAGCCAGTGTTCAGATAATACATTCCGTACAACGATAGTCGTGGATCGCGAAACTCTAATGTACGTAGAATTCTTTTGGTCAGTTCCAAAATATCATCTGAAAAATAATACACTTGAATAAACAATAACCAATCCTTGATTTTGAAATTCGATACTCTCCACAACGCATTCCTAAAATTGAGAAGTAATTGCAAAGATTGATAAAACGCAAACGAACAAGGTATATGGTTTTCAGTGAGCTTGTTGTCCTATATTGCTGTTATTCGTAAGAACTAAGAACAATAATCTTACCACTGCTGCTCGGTTTGAGTTGTATATAGGTGCATACTAATTTTGTCTTGTCTATTTGTCGACAAAACAAATCAGTTTGTTGGCTAATTCCGTATTCATACAACCAGCCTAGAAGTACCCAGCCAACAATGCATACTATTCGTAACGTATTAAAATCCTGTGAAGCAAATTAAAATAAATAAATAAAGAGTTCCGTAAAGTGGCAAGATTTTTTTTTTAATATTTACCGTAGACTTGTCGTAGGTTATAACAGATGGTACACACAAAAATGTACCTATTGTCACCGTACACATGCCCACAAACACCTAGAAATACATATATATATATCAAAATGTTAAACATAATTATAATTACGTTGATAGCTTTTAATAAACAATGTACCGTGAATCGATAACACTTTTCTAATTGTCGTAGTATCTTGAAAATAATTTTAAACCCTTCAACAAAATCATCCGAACTTGCAAAATTGTGAAATGTTACCAAATCATCGAATTCCTTCTTCCATATTAATCCATCGAATAGGAATTGCTTTGGAAAATATTCTGAATTTAAATTAGCTCTTTTAATTATAGCTACGTTAATATAATGGACTCTTAAGGCGACAAAAACATAAATTGTTAGTAAAAAGCAAACATCGTAAAAGATGAAAAATAAAAGACCAAAGTAAACGGTACCCACAACGTGGATAGAAAACGGTGTTGGATAGGCAAAAATTAACACGACCACAGTTACACCTTGAAATGAAGCAATAAAAATAGTTACTATTAGGTATGCTTTATCCACTGTATCTCTCATGAACTTCGTTTCCAGTACACCAAAGAGTATATCAATTTCGTAGCAATAATCAAGAAGGGTCAAACCAGAATTTCTATTCGGTATCGCAATGTTTAGTAAAATAATATTTTGTAATAAAGCAAAAAGTGTTAAAATGATAACTTCAGCTATTGTTAGAAAATTAGTTTTCCAGTAACAAATATAGAACATATAAAATGCTGAAAAGTTGCCCGATATTATTGCTAGAACCGCTCTTAATATACTAGTTGATGCTTCTTTAGGTGTAATTCTTCCATTTTTCGTTGTGAAGCGAAAAAATCCCGCAAATTTAATAATCCAAAGTAATTTATTATCAAATTTCGTACAGTATTCTCTTGCTAGAATTAACTTAGGATTCATCGTCGCGTTATAAATATGACTGTAATGTTACTGGTCCTAAGTAAATGTAATATCGTTTTAATATCTTATCTATAAAACATTTTACCCGGTTATTCTGTCTCTAGAGAAATAACTAAATCAATTTGTTTTATTACCATCGTAATCTGATTCAAGCATTAGATTAAAATGATATGGTAATTATCGTTTAGATTCTGTTGGTTGTATTTATTGTATGACTAGCGGTCGTCCGCGAATCCGTCCGCGCGGGATGAAAAAAAAAACTCAATAAGTAGGCTATGTGTTCTTCCAGACTTTGTTCTACATCTATGCCAAATTTCAGCGAGAACCATGCAGCCGTTCTGGATATATCTTCAAACAAACATCCAGCCATCCAAACATACGTATTTATAATAGTAGTAAGATTTTAAAATACAATGTTTGCTACTAATTCATTGCTTATTTATTTTATTAATTTGGGCAAGTTTTTTTTTTGACTGAATAACTAAAATCGGATTTTTGTTCTTGAGCAGTATTAATCTATTTAATTAGAGTGTTAATAAAACAACAGAGATATGTTTAATCATGATATATTGCTTATCAGTACAGAATAACAAAATGATTGTGTCTAAAATATGAACTTAAGTTTGACAATTCAATGAAAATGCTAGTAAATGCAACTGACAAGTATTTAGTTAGGATCGAGATACAGCTCTAATATTTATTTGTATAAAAACATACCGATGATAAGCCAATATATTTATAATTTTCAGATCTATCAAATCTTACAAATCGTAAAAAATACTTTAACAATTTATTCATTTTTTTAAAATCTCATAAACACTAATTAGGTACTACTAAGATAAGTTGATGATATTACATCTCAAATTTTTACTACTAATTACTATATTCAGACATATTTACAGTTTAAAAATTCATCCACAAGCTTCGCTGTGAAAGCGCAAATGTACCAAAAAATTGAGCATCTTATTGTTCTTATAATATTTAATTTGGAAGAAGCGCTTCACGTTCTCGCGACGCGTCATCTATGTAATATAATGCAGTAACAACCAAATCATTAAATAACTTAATTACACGAATAATTCTCACACTCATTCACAGCACAAACTGTAACCGATCAATTATATAATTTAAATAATATAAATATTTCTAGAAATGCATTTAAAATTGGTACGACATATAGTGACCTTCCGAGGTCACATCAATTTACAAAAAAAAATTCACATCATATTAAGTACCAACAAAGAACAAACATAACATTAAGTACATAACACATAAAAATTGTGACAAAGTTTTGTGTTAACATATTGATAGATAATTAGAAGCTAGTATCACTAAATCGAGGAAAGAGATTCCTTATTGTGGAGTTAATTTTTCATCAAGCTTAGGAAACGCTTGATACAATAACCTTATGAATCGGACAAGAAGTGTCATCCGATCCATACCCGGCTTCATTTTAAGTCAGCGGCTACTTGCTTTCCACCTAGCACCATACTGTTACCAACGAAGTCCAACGCTGAATTAAAATCAAGCTCACAATTACGATTTTAATAACTTCAAATATATCTTAAAACTAAAGTTATCTATCTTTATCCTATGTTAGAAACTAAACTTATACATAATCCCGTACCATCACCAAAGATTGCACATAATACCCGATACTTTGATTTTTTAATTGCAGTCATGCCTAACTATAAGGCTAGTGTATTTTTATTTGACTGTTAAAAAATAAAGGTATTTTTGAGAACTTTAAATTAATAAAGTTCCATACATCAATACGAATTGTTTTAAAACGAGGAATGTTTACAAATAGTTTGGAAGACAATGTTCATTATTACTAATAAGAGTTTAGTGCACATTGATTTTATAAAGCACTGGGAAATTTAAAGTCAATTGAATCAATTCGATTTGAGTCACTAATAACGGACGGAATAAATTCGTTATTCTTCGCATAACATATTTCATTGTTATATTTCCAAATTGAAAAAAGCGAATAATAAATTATTAAGTACCTAAAGATCTCAGTATTAAATTGAGATAATTGTTAATTTATGTCATCAGTCGTAAATATTTATAATATTCAGTTGTGAACAGGCATCGGTAGTTGTCCCAACAGTTGATTTGCGAACGATGCGTTCGTGAATTTAAAGTGCCTCTTGTCGTAGAACTTGAGTAGTGCAGGCGAGTAAGGGTGTTGCTTCTTAAGGTGCATGTAGTGTTCTTCCGGTTCTGATGTGGTATGACCGCATTCTTCGCACACGTACATCTGTAAAAATATTATTCAAATTAATAATCACTCTAAAAATAGCTTACTTATTTAAGAATTTTGTTACTTCGGGACACAAAAAGACACACTGTCTTTAGCTAACACTATAGTTGGTGTTTTTGATTTCTGGCTATCAATTAGTATTTAGCAGTGAAAAGATGGAATTCTAGAAGTAGTGGCTAAAAATATTGCTATAGCTGTTTTACAAATGTAAATATTTTGAAAATCTACAATAAAAATATCGTTAAAATTGTTTATGAAAATTAAATTACCTTAGTCCTTCTTTCCTTGTAAGCATATGTGTGCTGTACGCCATGTACTTTCAGGCAGTGAGATTCTAGTGAACATCTTTGTGTGAATGACTTCTCACAGAGATTGCATTTATAAGGTCGGACTCCGGTGTGGGTTCGTGTGTGTCTCTTCAAATCGAAGGTATCATTGAATCCTTTGCCGCAGAATGTGCACAGATATCGCTTTACATCCGAGTGACATTTCATGTGCCGGTTCAGCAGCCTCTGCAAACTGAAGTTCTTCGAGCAAACCCTGCAGATAAACTTCGTTGGATCGTCCTCGCTCACTAATACTTGTTTATTCTTCTCCTCTTCTCTTTGTCTTGCATTCGCTTCCGTGGCGAGTGGGTTCTTCACGCCGTGCCCACCGTTGATAAATTCCAATGGAAGCTCTGCCGGCAGACCCAACTATAAGAAGAAATTAATCGTCTTATTTTTATTATAAAACAAGTATTATTTACAAATTGTGTAAAATGTATGGATACAAAAAGACAAAACTCGATAAAGCTGAGCTTAATCAATGTATCAAATTAATAAAATGTATATTATAAAATAATGGTTATAAAATATATATGATATGAATAACATTTGTAATTTTTAATAAACAAATCGCAATAGGTTGAAGCATAAGTTGATTAAGGCTCAGCGTTACGTAATAACGATTTCTTTCTAATTTGAATGTTCAATGTCATCTATGTAAATTAAAATCAGTTCTAGAATGACATTGAAAAAAGAAAGTAAAAGCTTCGCCTTAAAATCAATGAATGCTTACCCTTTGTTGCAAGATTTGAATTTTGCTATCGGCGACAGAGCCTTTCTTCAGACTTACAGCAGCGGCAGGGCTGAGCGACGAACTCTCGATGTGGCTGTTGCCGTCCAAGGAGTTGTTTCCGCCGGGCGACGGCAGCGACACGCCCGTCGGCGAATCCAGCTCCAGTGAGTGACTAGGGAAGGGGAAACCGGGAGACAGTATTTGCTGTCTCTGCTGCAGTTGCACGTGGATTTGAAGTTGCTGCATCTGTCCTTCATTGTGTTGAAGGAGCGCTGGATTCAAATGCATTAACAGATCTGGGCGTTCTTTAGGAAAATTATATGATGGGCTTTGCTCTTGACTCGCGAACGCTAAATAGTTGGCCTTCTCGTAATACTGTCTGCTTAGACTTATATGCTCTGCCAGCGATGAGATGTCTGATGGATTGTGAACTGAGTCCGGAGTTATTGATGAGGATTCTCTTATTTCAGAATCGGTTATGGATTCAACATGGTTATTTAATAAATTGGCAAAGTCTTCCGCAGAATCAGATAAATTTCCTAAAATTCCTTCATTTGATCCGGTAAAGGATAAGGTGGTCGAAAATTGTATATTATCTATAACGTCTTCACCCATATCAACGACCATAGAAACATCGAAATTACTTCCGTAGTTACCAATTGCACCTAAATTTTCTAACTTATTCTCATAGTCTATTTCCTCGTCTTTTAAAGCTAATCCGTAATGTGCATTCTGCATTAAGGAATATTGTTTACCCTGTTCTGGGAAATTTGTAGCGTTTTCATTATTCTCACATTCCATATTAAATCCATTCATCATGTTAAACTCATTGGAGAAGTTACTGTTGGCATTGAATGAGTTTTGTCCACTTTTCGTTGAAGGACCAAGAGTTTCGTAAAAAGGCGGCAGACTGCCAGTCGGTGGACTGTTAGGTCCATAATTTGATCGTCCATCTCGACCGTTTCCACCACTTCCAGAGCCTCCTCCAAGAGCGCCTCCACCTCCTGAGCTAGGGGCCGTACTTCCACCACCGGAGCTAAAGTTTCCTGAGCCTCCACTGCTCTGTGAACTTGAGTTGGTCCCGTTGCCGCCAGTCGATCGTCCATGTCCTGCAGCAGCATTAATAATTCCTGGAACTTTATTTCCTGGACAATTACGCAAAACCAAAACTGGCCTAGCCAAGATGCTATTAGCAATCTTTGAGCTACTTGTCCTTCTTTGTTCTCTTATCTTCTTTTCTGTTTCTTCATCTTCGGATTCTCCTCGTTTCTTCGCTATAGCGTAATCTATTGGCTGGTCCTGTTCTGGTTCCGGCGTAGGCAGCGTTGGTGGTACAGTAACATCCGATAATTCTTTCTTACCATCGCGAAATTGCGACTGTGATGGTGTTCTTTGAATTACTGATACTTTTTGGCATGTTACGTTATGATCGATACTAGGAGACGGCACGGACTCTGGTGATGGTGAATTTCTGGATGGTAAGACTACGGGTTCACTTTCCAACGGATCTTTCTCTTCTTTAATGAGAGGTTTATCATCTCCCTTCTTTTCTTCGACTGGCAAATATAGCTTTCTTTCAGCTTGTGTAAGGACATGGCCCCTGTGACTTCCGTAAGGAATATCGCCGCCAAGTATGGATGATATAAATCTCCTTGGTTCTTTCGTTCGACGTTCTTGCATAAGTCTTGATCCATTGCTTTCTCCAAACACATCTCGATCTGAAAAAAGAACAACAATTATATGTTAAAATAATGGATATATAAATAATCATAATATTACTAAATAAAGAAAATTGGTCGTTATATAAATGTATTAGATAAAAGTAACTATTCTAGTTGGTTTATAACGTATTCGTTTAGCGTCGTAGCCATAAGGCCTCACTGACGTCACTGGTATGTGCCTCCATAACGGTAACATTCGCCTCCGCATACACACCTACAACTTTACTGCATGTGTGCGTATCATTATTATAATAATTGACGCGCACTCCGTAGTGACAGATTCAATCTCGACCTAAATCTGCCAACCAATAGTGCAACCGGCTGTCAACAAATGGGTTTTAAACACTTCCTGTCTACTGTTGTATTAACGAATTAATTTAATATTTCTAATTATCAATAGTATGTTTTAG
This sequence comes from Papilio xuthus, assembly GCF_000836235.2. Taxonomy (NCBI): domain Eukaryota; kingdom Metazoa; phylum Arthropoda; class Insecta; order Lepidoptera; family Papilionidae; genus Papilio; species Papilio xuthus. Next base: position 3,331,408 of record NW_013532534.1, on the reverse strand, counting down.
TTTTAGTAAAAATTATTGATATTTTTTATTATTAACGGATTTCATACGACTATTTTGTCATTACAATAAATAGATCGCTGAAATATTTTGTTGTTTTGAAAATTTAATTAATGTGAACTTAATATAAGGACTATTTAAAAATGATAACAACCGAAAACGACAACATTATTAGATATAGCAAAACATGCGTAGGTAGCAAGTGAAAGTCCCAAGGTTGGAACAAACGAGTTCCTTTGCCCTTTCTCGGCTTTTGTTAGGGACCCAAGGACGAGGCCTGCATTGTTGGGATCTCTTTTTTATATCCCTTGTAATTGTATGCGTCTGCGCAGCTAGGCGTGACGGCGCGGAGTTAAATTTGAGAAGTTTTCTACCGTACAGCACCAATAAAGATATAAAAAAAAAGTGGCCGGCTCCGTAAATTTTATAGCGATATTTTAACCCCAAGAATAAGCCAACAAATACTTTTATGTTAGGTTATAAACAGACCTAAACGTTTCTCAGAATTGTCCTCTAGACGTCTCTTTACATAATGCCAACGAGTTTAGTCTGTATGAAAATATTTGAATGTTCAATGAAGTGACGTGAACTTTGCAGTTAACGAATAATTAAATGCATATTTAAGTTTGTATTTTCTTTTACAAACAATCATCGAAAATTCTGGAAAATATAATTTCAATAATTTGGAGTATGGAGGTAAAAAAGTCACGCATAATAATTTACAAAGATTGTAGCATCAAAAATGTAAAAATCTTAACATTTTACAGGAATTCTAAAAAAAAAAATAGCTTATGTAATAAACAGAACTACTGGTATATTAATAAACAGCTTCCAGTTATAAAAAGAAAACCACAAATTACTATTATTTTTAATGAAAGGTCAATAGTTTTTTTTTATATGTAAAAGTATAATATAACTCTAATGTAAATATTTAAAAACTTAAAAGCGGTTGACAAAATAAAATTACAAACATTTTATGAGCTCACGAATTTAGAATTACGTGTAGCGCAGATGTAGTGGTCTTGAATACCAACGCTGACTTGCCTTTTGCGGCGAGATAGAAACGATAACGCTAATTGCGCGACTGAGATAATATCCCACAGACCAAAAAGAAACGGATTATAGCAAATAAAAGTATATTTTTACACTTGACGGTGTAGATTTGTTTACATAAATAACGATACTTTATTATAAATTGATTATTTGGTTGATTTTGTTAGACTAGATGTAAAAAAAGTAAACACGTTTAGTGCCACCAACTTGTCTGATTAGTTCATTTTCATATGAAAGATATCGAAGCGGCATGAAACGTGTTAAGTGTAAAACACGAATTAATATTGAGTGTCATCTGTTCAATTATTTTACAATAGCTTTTACCCGCAACTTTGTCCACGCGGAAATGACTTAATAAAAATGGGTGCTGTAGTTTTTTAATTATTCGTTACATACAAATATACCAAATTTTTCTTCTCTATATTAGTATCGAGTTATATTATATTAATCTATGTATACAAATATGTTAGTTTGTATTATAATTTTTTTAATCCATATTTCCGTCTTAACTTTTAAATAATTTAAAGCATTTTACTTTACATTTCAAAAGTAAAAAACACAACAGATGCGTGAAATGTTTGGAATAATAATGAAATTTTATTTCCATAACGGCGTCTTAATTAAAATGACATACTGTGTTCTTTGTTTTTTTCATGGTGTCTGCTGACATTTAGAAACCTGATGAGATCATATAATAGGTCATATAATATATAATGTTTATTTGAGTCACTATTGTGAAAAAAAAGATGGCTAAAGACATTCTAATTTTCGACCACCAAAACATAGCATATCTTTCTTAACGTGGATTTCCATTGTTGAAAAACCTATACAAAAACATATGTTATCTCTATTCTTTCAACTGACAATTATAATGAGAGGGATGATAACACGTTTTGATTTAATATGTTTAGGAAATGTAAATCCGCGGCTAGAATGTTATAAAGCTATCTTTAGGACACTTTAATTCCTCGTGGTTTTTGATAAATTATTCGCTTACAATGATTCTTTGTATTTTTAAGAACGATAACATTACGTTATTGCATAATTTAATACAAGTACGATTAACATTTAATTGTTTTAAAGGTAACACGTATTGATATCGAAAATTACCATACCGTCGTACCGCATCAGACAGCATTGACTTCGTAACGAGTTCTATTTAAATTGTGCGGTTTTACTCTATGATACGGTTAGGCAAGGCCTCCTAATTACCATGTTCGTATCAATTCAGTCTTTGTTTCCTGTACAGGAATAGTAACGTTACCTTGAATTGGCACATTAAGGGTACGTTCAGACAGACCGGGGCGTATAGCACATTTTTTGTAGCAAACAAAATTGACCATTATAAGATTGTAACAAGTTTTAGTTTTATTTTGCACGTCTTTTTTATCAAGCGTAAAATGAAATAAAAAAAAATTATTAAGCTCTGTTTCAATCGTATAAAGATTAATTTTATTTACGATAAACTTTTTTTGCTCTTTGCCCCGGTATGTGAGAACCGACCCTAATTCGGACAAAGCGGTCTTCGTGTTTTAAGCGGTTTTTTTGTAACTTACACCCGTTAAGTTACGTGATATGAAGATAATAAACATTAATATCAATTGTCAATTGATAATTAAGTTAGATAGTTATTATTTTCCGTCTTATTAATGTTAAGTCATAAAACATAATTTATTGCTATTTCAATCAGATGCGATCTAATAAATTCAGTAGTGTAGTTTCTTATTAAATTTAAAATATAAATGATAACCACAAAATGCCGTTATTTCGCAATATTTCGCTCAAGAATTATGACGCGTAATTCTTTTTAAACGGTAATTTAATTACAATTTGTGTAAATTAACAACGATTAAGATTGTGGTTAAACAGGTATTTGAATTGACTTTTTAGATATAAATGCATTGTTTTGGACTATCGACAACATGCAAGTAAATTATTGTAATTACTTTTAGCCCTATAGACATTCTATACCTTAAAGGGGCCTCCGTAATTTCTTTGCAATTGTAATCTTAATTTATCGACAGCTCGTTTTGGACTGTTAGTAACTTAAATTAATATTACTTCATTTTTTTTTGGTAGAAATATGGAACTGTATAAAAATCCAATTAAATCAGTTTCATTATAAGTCATAATATATTATTAACTATTTGTTTTTACTAATTTTGGTAATAAAATAGTTTTTTATTCTATTACGTCATATGAGCTTCTTTTAAAATATTAATGAAAAAGTGATTATGAATACTCTCAAATATACGTAGAAAAATAGTAAAATACATTTAAAAATATCCTTAGTGCTATAAAAGTATGTAGAAGAAACGGCGCGATCGCGGAGCGACTATCGTGTCCTTGCGACCGGGGTTATCGGACGCTGTTAGCATTTAACGCATTAAATAAAACGTAAGACAGCTATGAAGAACCGCTTCGGACACAGAACACATAAAACTCCGTTGAAGCCTTTTTTATAGACTTAAATACCGATAGTACACGGTACACGGTGAGTCGGGAGTGGCCGAGCTAAGGATCGGTTGAAAGGTCGTCGAGAAGGACACTTTTTGTTCTGAATTATTTATTTTTCGTACGCTTTGCCGACATATGGGGACCGTTCGTGCCATGTGAATATTGAACGTTGTTCTTTTTTGTTTGCTTATTTATATAACTGTGAAAAGAATAAATATAAATTCTATTGATAATTAAAATAATATACTTACTAAACTGTTTGCCAAATTAGTTTGCTGTTTCAGTAAATTGTGTACAAACCGATCTTATGAATAACACATTTTTTTATCATTTCTTTTGCGTGGAAACACAGTTACCAAGGTCAAGGTTATAATGTTAATTAGTAAATTTAATAAACCAGTTTATTACCCAGGTTTGAATCGCAAATTTTTATTTGATAGATGAAACTTTCAAAGCGACGCATACAAAAGTAATTGCTAAATCTTCCGGATATTTCTCGGTTGCTTTGGTGTAACAAAAAACTTCGATTTAAAACTTCGTGTCTCAAAACGAACGGCCACAAAAACTGTTTGGAGTCTTTATTATTACTTTGATCGTGGTGTGAATCACAACCAGATTTGGCGAGGGTTAATGACCCAAATATGTTTGGCGAAGTGTTCAAGGCTACAGTCGACTAATTTGGTTAGCTAACAGAAAAAAAATCTCGTATCTAAGATGGCGATCACTTGATTTGTTTTCGTATTTCGGCTCCGGTTTGACAACAACTCAATTGAATATATTTTGTCTAAAATATTTGTTACCGTTATTTTAACTTTATCATATATATGCATATAGAATCGAAGATATGTGCTAACATTTGTAAGTGGTATATTAAAATTAGTATCATTAACATTGCCTTAAAATATATTTCGATAATTATAATCCTTTCAAGTTATGCTATTCAACTTAGAAAGCGTTTTAGGGATGTCAGATTGTTGATAAAGGCATCATATAATCTTCTTCACTAATGCCTTTCGATAAAATAAAAAGGGTTGGTTTATAATATTGTAATCATATTGTTATGTTACATAGAAATTATGACAAGTAGTTAAATAACACTTAAATCTATTAATATTTAGATAAAATTTTCAAAATGAAAAAAATTGAGGGCCACTCAAAAAATTCAGAAAATGTAATGATTTGTTTAAATTATATTATAATGTATTTATTTTAATTAACAGTAAGTAAGGGTAGATATATATGTGTTATAACATCGCTTACTAACATTTTTGGCGCACCCTAAAAATTTATTCCTGCTGAGTGCAGTGTAAGGCAGTATCTACACTGTATAGAAACTAACAAAGTCAAATGTTCACTATGTTTAAATATGTCAAATGGTTACTTAGGTTATGTGCTTACAATGGTAATTGAGCCCAACTTGAGCTACGTATCATATTGTACTTGAATTTCATCTTGGATCAATTAGTTATTTGCGTTAAATATGCATAAAGGAAATCAGTCACGTTGAGTCATGCGTGCTAAATATTTTGTTATGCATTTAACTGTTCGCGACGAATTTAAATATACTATAAAATCGTGTTCGTTGCGTTTAACGAATTTTTTTTGACACGTGTAAGTAAAGTACTAATCGCCCACTATAATGAATGACCGTATACGTTGATTTTACTCACGCCGTTTACGCATGCCTTGTTTAATTTAATTAAGCACACGCCCATTGTTTAAAGGAAATTATATTTTAACGATAATACATTTAAAAGACTTTATACGTCGTTTAACTATAGTGTTCAACTTTTAAGATCTAAGGTCATTTTACTCACTAATGTAAGTAATTTTTTAAGTACGCTGGACGTTCAGTTTCAACTGAACAGTTAAAACAGTGTATTTACGTAAAATTTTAACTGATAGTCGAACTGTACAGTTTAAGCTTACCTAAACATGCAAAGTTATAACTAAACAGTTCAGTCAAACAATGATTCAGTAAAGACTGAACGTCTGTAATGGCCTTAATAACCATGTGTCTTATATGCTAGGGCTATACAAGGTGCAATGAATTGATCGCCACAGAATTTTGTTTGTATTGTCTACGATACAGATAATCATAACTGTTGACATAAAATACCTCGTTAACCTAATCGTCTATGAAATATGAAAGGTATTTCGTTTCTACTCCTAAACAATACGACGAGTTTATCCGAAGTTGGCGCCAATCTTCGAAAGGAAATAGGATCAGGTGGGATTAGATTTAAACAAAAGCTAACGTTTTTTGTGTCTTCTTTTACGTAGAAAGTAATACGCCTCACTGGACAAAGGATGGGATAAATTCTTTTCTGGATTTAAAACTTTGAGTAGGGGATTGTGGGCTTTTTAGAATAGGTAATATTTTGGAGAGCTTATTCTGAAATTTTTAAAGCCATTTAGTTTATACTTGGAAAATACCTTAATCGAAAAGAAGAATGTCTCGAAAAACTCAAGATATCTTAATTACTTTAATGTATATATATTTTACAGTGAATAATTAATTCTAATTTCTTATCTATATGCCAATTAAATAAACTATAATAGGCAAATGTATACCCCTGTTTACTTAGCTACATTTTTTTCTATTAAAACAACGGCAGATGTAAATTCTAAAACTGGCGTGTGCGATTAAAAACCGACCGGACCCGCATATAATACTCGTTGCGAAACTGGTGCGTTGTGCCGCGAAGTTTGTGCGGGGACATGTGTCGTTGGAAGTGTTCCTAGAAACAAATGCCTGCACGTCACGTGTATCGCATCTTGCCAGGGGACATGGCAAAAAATTAATGGCAACACTCGAATGTGACTCTATCGATATGTGGACTTTCAAGTTCTTCCACTTGACCATAATTTTTTGCATTCATTCAAGAGAGTTTGAGTTGCGTTTAAATTTTAAGTTTACAAAATTGAAAATGTATGTCATTTAAAATAAAAATTGGTAGAAAAAAGCTAACTGGTAATTTGCAAAATTGAAATTCTCCGTCTAACTTTGACACAAGAAAGGCTGAATTCAAGCGAAATAATTAAAAGATTAAATTTAAATGAATGTACGGTGATAAAGTTCTTTGTTCGAGTAGAAATCTTTCCGAGAACAGTTTTGCAGTTCCATTATGAATGCAATCGGAGTATTTTTTTATGATCTTTGCAAAAGCAAAACCTTAAAAAGGTAGCTGAAACACAATGGGCAAAGGATACAATAGCGCTGCCGGCCACATGGTGAAATGAGCTCTTCTTTTTACAACAAAAAGTTAACTGTTTGTACACGACGATGCTTGATAAAGATTATTGCTAACCCACAAATACGTACCTATGTAACTTCAAAATTTATTGTGCACCTAAGAATCATCTTTGGTAATACTAACAATATGATAATTTTTAAGTTATTTATAGAAAAACCTAACAATAGTTAAAAAAATCGTTATATGAAGACCTTGACATGTTTAAGTATTTATCCGCATATAAAAACCTCTGCATACAATGTTTACATAATACCGTTAGCCAGTTGTTTCATTCAAAATAATGAAAATTTATAATATTTTTCCATGAAAATAATTAAAAAAGGAATACTTCCAATAGGTATAAATGACACATCTCACAATCGATTTAATAAACTATTGATATGGGATTGAAATTATCCCACTGAAACCTAACAACTTACCCTAACAACTTCAAGGCTTTAGTAAGAATACGTAGACGATGCAATATTCCGTATAAGGGCAAGTCAACAAGCAGACCCTTGTCCCCAATGGTAGTGTCAACATGACACGCGGGCTCAGTAATTGATGCGCACGCGCACTTATTGTTTAGAAAATATCTTCTTGTATACGAAGCTGTTAAATTCTTTACGAATTTTATAATAAGTTCCTCAACACACTATATTTATTCACTTCTAATTCTTAATGTATTATAAGCAGAATAATTTTTGATAACATCGGCATATTTCAGAGACATAAACATTTCATTGAAAAGTTTTTCACCTATAATTGATTAACTTAATTACCAGTAGTAAACAACGTCTTATTGTTCGAAAGCAAACAAAAAAGTTGGTAAGTCTATATCGAAACAGTTTACTCGGCCGTGGTTTTTTGTCTTTAAAACCAAAGTTACACAGGATTTCTTTGTACTTAATTTACTACGACACAGGTTTACACCTCAATGCCTCTATGACAGTTAACTCTTGTACACCGACATACGATCCCATGCAATAACCGTAGCCGCTGCGCTTCTCAACTTCCTCAGACCGGTTGACTGTATAAAGACGTACCGACAATAGGAACTACTACTAGGTAGGTAGGTAGGTACGGATACTAGGTCCATAATTTTTCTTCGTTTTCCAAAAATACAAAAAGCCCAACTTTACCCCGAAAGAGAATACAAATAACATGTCAAAATCGTTCAAGCAGTTTAGAGTGTATTCGGGCATAGTGGAACGAAAAAGAACATGCCAGTCCAGTCATTTGGCCTAAGATTTGTAGTATGATTTTGTTTCTTTAAAGTGCAAAACACTCTTTGTGATTTCTGTTTTTTTGTTTGGTTGTTGAACATAATGTTTTATTATTGTTGCCACTGATAGTGTAAATATTATACAATAAAACTAATTTTCAACATCCGAAATAAATATGTTCTTATTATACAATTTAAAAATAAAATATGCGTTTTATTTTATGCTCTTCAAGTTCAATTATAAACCTTCATGTAGTAACCTAGGTTTAATGAATTTTACAAGAAGCAGTTAACGCGATTGCTTTGACCTACTACGACGTAATTAGCAAAACCTGTTTGTATTACTTCATTAATTTCTTTGTAGTTAATTTCTAAAATTAAACAATTTGTGTTAACGTCCACTTACCTAATATAGCATTAATAACGTAATTATTAAAATATTTGTAACAGTACTTTATTATTGATAAAATATTTATGAATTAAATACTCGAATAAAAAATGCAATGTTTTATTACAAAATACTGTATTTTCTAATGAGTTATATGTTTAAAATGTTAGGTATTTTTAATACAGGTTAAGTCACGCGTTGAAATCTTTTGTACTCGTGTTATGTCATAATTATTAAGTTTAAAGATGTACGCTTTCTTTCAACCTAAAGTTTACATAGTAGAATTTATTTTTATTTATTTCAATATTTGAATACTAATCTAATAAAATAACTTTTAAATCAACCGTATGACATTGTTAAATTTTTTCGTATGACCTTGGGCGTTTAAAGGCAATCGCACCCTTTTTGTACAGGTGACATTTCACCTGTAATTATATTGTACCCTTTGCGTCCCCTTACGCATTAAAAATTGCGCGAAAACTTCCTTAATGCGGGCGAAGCCTGCTTCTAACGGTGCTATTGATCGTTTTATTGCAGTCTTTATCTTAGTAAATTTCTACTTGGAATTAAAAGTTATAGTAACGCTGTATTTTAGTTAGTATGACATAGTGCCGCTATTTTATTTTGAAGTTAGTCTCACTACTAACTAAATAAGGGTAACTTTTTCCGGCGTATCTGTGTATTTAATCTAAAAGGCTATATTGATTTTTCTTGCCAGTGTCACCCACTGCATTACCTGATTATGCGATAAATTATCAAAATCATATTCTTTTTTATCATTAACAAATTGTTAATAAAAAAAACGTGTGATGTTAACATTGCACGTAATACGCATACAACAGCTAAGCCAATTAGTTTAAAAGGACAATTGGTATTGCGGTGACTAACCTAAATACAAAGCGAATAGCAATGGCTGCCGGAAACAGCGCCATTGTGCCGCAATCATTGACACCTCGCTGCCATCATCCGGTCAATTCCGGCCTCGTGCTGTGACTCTCAACTTGACCATACACGTACGCCCTCATATAATGCTATCGTCCGATACAAGTCTCTCTTAGCGGCATAGAATAATTTCGTACGTGTCGAAACTTTATTAAGACAAAACTGCGATCATAGTCCAAGAGCTAACATGAAATATAAAGTATGCAAATATTTATACGAATTAAATATCTTTATATGTTCTAACTAATTGTTTATCGATTTTATATTACATTCCATACTGGAGTTAAATTTGTCTAAACTGCACTGAAACTAATTTGCACAAGCATTTGTTGTGATTAACGATATCGATCGTGAAGTTTATTTAAATTATTACATACATTTTAAATGTAATGTACGAAGAGCAAAAACAAATCGTGTGGTCCAATTTTAGCACATCTATGAGAGTAAACATTTAATGGAAAGACGCAAAAACTTGACAGTTATTTCAATGATTCACACATTGTAACCATCCGAGACCGTTAAAATCTCAGGTGACCATTCTCATATATAGACAACTATTATTTGCTTTGTCTCTTCAAATATTAGCTATTAAAAAACTATGCATTAGTGAATTCTGGTATCGTGTGCAATTGTTTTATTTTGCAATAAGAATATTTCCATGTATTTTACAAATACCTTATTTTTTTTGGTTACAAATTGTTAACACTATTTTTATTTATATTATTAACCTGATATTATTATTGTATGTAATAAAATCTTCTAATAAAAACGTTATACATATTGTCCCAACTGAAAAGATTTAAATCTATGGACAAATGACACGAAAAAATTAAGGATCACGCAACTCCCACATGATCTCAGGTAGATTTCTGTTGTTTGGTGCGCCGTGGACGAAAACTGGATTCTGGACAAGTGCGAGATTCTTTTTTTGGCAGGCAAGTGGCCGTTATGGAGGAAGTGATAAATGAAACGTTATATTTGAATCAGGTTCCGTTTAAATAAATAAAATATTAAAAGTGATGAGTAGAAAAAACATAAATATTTTGCATGAAAGAAAGTACGTTAGATGAGCAAAACGTATAAGTAAGGAGCGAAAACTTTAATGTAGAAGAAGTAAAGTAATGAGAAGACTTAGGATGATATTTAAGGAGATAATAAGACATATTGAATAGTTATGGAGTATGCAAAACTTACCGATGCATTCCTTATCCTTCTTAGACAACAGAGCAATGGGTCCGTCGTCGAGAGGCGAGCCGGGGCAGAGTGTGTCGGCTTTGCTGGCGAGCAACTCCTGCCCCTCCTGCAGCCCCAGTTGTTGCTCGTGCAACCGCTTCTTAATCAGGAAGATCTTCGGCATCTTCGAGCTTTAAGTAGCACTGCACTCAATCCTTGCTTTGCGATCAGTCTAAAAGTATTCACCCCGTCCAGTCACGATCAACACAAGTTTGCATCATAACACTGCACGGTAAGTTTCCTCGCGTGGCTGTTTGTTTGTAGCGGAGCAGCTAGCGGCACGTGCGGTACCGTTGGCCGCTGCGAGAGGACTGAGAGCTAGTGTGCGTGCGGCGCTCGCGACACCGTTGCCCGGACAGGTCCGCCCGCGCCCGCGCCGCCGGCGCCGCCCGCCCCGTGCACCCGAGCGCCCGTGCGCCCCGTGCGCCCGCGCAGACATCGCAACCCGCCCGCCGACCGCCGACCGCTGACTCCCATACAAAAACAGATTCCAGTAAAAGTGCTTGCGCACAGACGTTCCTCCCGACACCATTTAACAATACCGCTTTTGTTTCCTTGTCTATTGTGTATCGTCTGGTATTAATATCAATGAAAAAAATGCCTTAACTTAATTTAAGAATTAAGTTTTCTTTTCAAGCTCATATAGGAGTTTAATTGAACATGCCCGTTACTTTTAAAGGAATATTCAAGAAAAAGGTGGATGTAATTTTAAGAACAATTTACTTTAAATCTGTGCCACACGAATCACTAAAATGACTCATCAAAATTTTTGTAAATCTTAAAATGTATTCTTAGGAAATGAAGGTGAACGGTATAAAATGCATGTTATAATACTAAATGTAGATGCTGCACAATAATGACTTTGAGGTCAATATAACTATAATTCTTTATGCACGAGTCGCTGCGAAGTGCACTCATACATATTCATTATTCAGGCAAAAATCTAAATTTATACTTAGAAGGTAGACCGCTTGTATGGCGGCAGTCTTTCAATTAGTGAGAAGAATTTAACAAATGAAAGGAGCAGACAGAGTGCAATCAGCTAAGGATATTTTACAACTAAACAAACGGGCATTTACAAAACAAAGTTAATATTACTTGAATAAACTTTACGATGTTTATTGTTAGTAAAATTTCCATTTTTAATCTACTTTTCTTTGTTTAGAACGAAACGTTGTGCGGACTACCACTGCCGGCTCCTTTGTAGATCTTTCCTGGTCTTTCAAATATCGCGGCATAACTTTGATTGCCCCATTTCTTTTTAACAGTTTCTTAGGGTAACCGAATATTTTTTCACACTTGTAAACAATATATTAATGCTTTATGTTGAGTGTTATATAAATCGCATATAAGTATTCGTCATATCCGGTTTAAAAGTATTACCGTAACCGGAGATTGAATCTTAAGGGTTTCATAAAACACAAAAATACGCATCAAACACTATTTTGTTACATACAAATCATTTCCTGGAATCACAAGATAATACTCCTATCCAGGGTGTCGGCGTCTTTGTAAAGGGATTTGGATGTCTTAGTGAAAAAGTTTGTAATACCTTATTTGAGTTTTCTTTATGTTTTGTATTGTTGTAAAAGGAGAAAGTATATATTAAAAAAGTTGAAAACAATTCAATGAAGCGTAAATTAAAAGTGAAAAAGTGTCCTTAAACAAATATCGTACTTATAACTTGAAGAGTTTACTAATAAGTGTTTTAAAATGTTTTTGCATTTCCGAAGCGTTGTTAATTTATTTATCGATAGCATATTTAAAAGATTTCAGAGGACCTTGCTGTCCATTTACTTTTATGCTGCGCGGTGAAAGATTACGGCCTTTAATTTAAAAAAAAAAACGCTTTTATAAATTCTTTCATCAACATCGGATATTAACTGCTTACTGGCTTAAGTTAATATTAGATTCGGAAACGAGCTATGTTAACGTCATGTTGGAGGAAGGAGGTTAACGTTGCCTAGAACTTGAGCGCGCCGGCGGACCGGAACACCGCCTCGTCGCATCGCCGCATCGCCGCCTAGCTGCAGGTTGCGTTGCGTAATCACGCACACGCTGATTTTATTAACTCGTTTTTTTTTTAGAAAATAGGTCATTAACGAAACAAGTTTCGTCTCTTATGTGGGTATAATTCTCCAAGTTGGACCAAAAAATTTACAATTAAGATTCATAATGCATCTGGCTGTCGAGCTGTTATATTTTTGAAAGTCAAAGTTAAGTCAATTATGATAGTAATATCTATATTAAATAGCTTATATTTAGTTAAACAATCTCGTAAAATGGATATATCAAATAATTCTTCTTCTTCTTCTAGTGCCTCTTCAGTCTTGAAGGTTGGCCGCTAACTTCGAATATAAATATCATATAATTAACAAATAGAAAAATAACCTAAAAAAATATGACGTTAGACCATAAACTATGGTTATTTGGAATAAATATGCACAATAACTTTAAATATTAACTCCTCAACTATTCCCACGCATTGTGTAATTTGTTAAACAGATGATATGTTGATATCATTATATTAAAGCGTACTAACATCGGTCCAAAGGTAGCCGCCTCATCCACAAATGCATCATGTGTTCGATAGTCATCAGAGCAACGGTACACTTCGTGCATTCTCGATGATTGCTACCAAGCACGCGGCATGTAACAACGGCCCGGAATAAATTGCAATAGTATATTAATAGTTTGAACCGGTCCAATGATTGCACTTCCACTAAACACACGTATTATTCAATTAGTCGCACGGGCCATACTCTTTATTAGGTAAAGTAATTCTATGACTCATACATCAGTTATTTTTATAAGAAATTCTGGTAAATTGGAGAGTATTAAATTATTTAAGCTTTTGTGAGACATAAAAAAACGGCTGATCAATTCGTTTGTCCGGTGTCGGCAACGATTTCTTTATTGCCCATCAAGGCCCCTTCATCAGGGTGGCATTATTTCGCGGTCGCGGCGTGTCCCTCACTAAGTGCCACACATTATAAGGAAGGGACCCTGATGGGCTCGATACTAGTCGGTGTCAGTACGGATAAATTAGGCACTAAGTATTATTACAATAGGAAATTATGCTTTATTCGATGAATCATTAAAATTATTAATCAATAAAGAGGAAAACTCGGTCGGTGCCCTGGGATTGAAATACTCGTGTGTAGATGACTCTGTTTTTGCCTTTTATTGATAGGGTAAGGATTAAGTTAAACATTTCTAACCTAATCGTATCGAAACAAGTATGTTTTAATGGTTGAGTTTACAATAGTAAAATTCTTTAGTGCTTCTTGCTTTTACTTTCAATATACTATGAGAGAAACCGAACCACTACAATCCTGTTGGGTCGTCATTTTTTTGAGGTTCAAGACTTCCTTTATAACGGATCTCATTGAACGTTAAATTATAAATAACGAAGTGATTTCTGGCAAATTAATATACGTCGACTGTGATCATTGTGATTTGACCTTCTAAAGAATTGAATAATTTTCCGACCGCTGAATAGTTCTTTGAACTTTCGATCGAGCAGTTTAACAGACAGAATTCTTTTTTTTCCGGTGTAAATCAAGATTTGGAATAAATATTCTTTAAAGCATTTCCTTACTCTTTTCTTCTTTCATTGTGACTTGAAATATTAAGTAAATTTACAGGGTAAAAATATTATAATGAATAAACCAGCGCTTCACTACGATGATTTTAATTGACGATGTCGAGAGAATCAGCCAAATTTTGAACTTGCTCCAATCCGTTACTAAATACGACGTAAAGCCTCATGCCTCCCTCACCTTTATAAATTAAGTATTCTAGGATTACCATATTACTATATCGAAACAAATTTTTAGTTAAGTGTTCTTCCATACTATGTTCTAAATCTATGGCATATTGCAGCTTGATTCCTTTAGTCATTCTGGAAATACGTAATAATAAACATACATCCATCTATCTCAACTTTCGCATTTATAACCATGCCATTAAACTTTTAAATTCATCATTTTTCCGTAGTTATAAAAATAAGTAGCCATAAAAATTGTTGGGGACTCGGTTTACGACCTATTAATTTTTAAAAGTTGTGGTCTGCTTATGGGATTTACCAAAAGTAAGACCACCGCATAACTAATGATTATTAAGTTTCAATCCGGGGTAAGCTTCTTAAATATTCGGCCTGACACTAATACTGTTTATATGTTCATTATATGTTATATATTCCAAACTGAAAGTTAGGGCCGCTGTACACTGTATCAAGCAGACTGTATTGACTACTTCAAAAGCTCAATATACAGTGAGATGTTTTAACTGTGATTGAAAACTGCAGTCCATGTACAGCGAACGTTAAGTACGATCAAACAAACCTTTCAACGCCAACCGCTTGAAGTTTTTGGTACCAATTACTTGAAGTACTCCGTGTATGGAAACCATTATAAACTTTTACATACATGCATTCGAATACGTTTGTCGTTATGTTATACATATCTTGATTAAATAGAGACAATTAAATATTGAAGTGTTTGTCTATTAAATATTGAAAAAGAGAATGGCAGTGTCGACAGTTGTTGTAGACGTATGAAAAAAAACCATGTTGTGACGTATCAAAAGTATACGAACATGATCGCCTATAGACGTGGTTTATTGCAAGTAATGTTTCTTTAAGCAAAATCAAATTACAAAACATGACAGATGAGCTGGATTTTCGTCCAAAGGAGTAAAGTATGATGTACTTGTTACTCAATTGCTAACGAAACGGCTATTGAAAATGCCTTGCTATTTGTTTTATTCCATTAGATGGTAATAGCGTTAAACAATATAATTTACCAAAGACCTAAGTAACGGTAATCCACACTTCAGTCAATCGTCAAACAAAGATTCTTAAACTAATTTACTCAAGCGGGCGTGGTGGAATGCCGTAACATTTGTGATTAGGAAATCTTTTTGACTATGTGAATCGTGCGTCTGAAAATTCTCAAGCGTCCGTATATGTTTATACCTATACCGGTTGTCAAAAGGCTGCGCCGGCGCGGCGCGGTGGTGAGAGGTGTGCGAGGGGCGAGGCGAGGCTGGGAGGGCGGGGGAGAGGCAGAGCAGGGTACAGCGACCGCAATAGCGCTGCCGCGTCGGCGCTCGGCGCCCAACCATTGCCAAGATCACGGCTTGCGCATGCGCAGCGAATGTCAGCCACGTCACGATCTCAAGCTCAGCGCACTCGGCAATCAATAGCGTACGTTCACCACGATCACAAAATATTGGTAGTCTCGCCCCGACAACGATACAATCTTATAATCTAGATACAAGATAAATTTAATCTTGATAAATCAATTGCCAATCGTAATTGATGAGCTTGTGAATTGAAGTGAATAATCTTCGTCATGGTCAATCGCTATAAAACCTATCTACAAGGTTTTTAAAGATAAAAAGTTTTCTGTTAATTCTTTAATGTATGTAAATTTACGTTAAATGTAAGTTGTTACACTAATCCTATAAGTCCATAACACTAAGAGCAATCAGTACTTTTATACATACGTAAATATTAACAGACATCTAAAGAAATTTTTATCACAATATCGGTAAATTGGCCGTGTGTTATGACTCGCCTACTGTATGACGTACATGCGTGGGTCGGTGCTCGGTACGTATTGTATCATTTGTTTACCAATCACGCACTAAAGCCGCACCCCAAACGAGTTGCTATTATGCAATCCTCTCACATTAATACGGACGTTTTTTGCCCGAGCATCCCCACGGTAAATAACGCTGTAGTCTCGACGAGTTCTGCTTCGACCGTCGCTTTAGTATAATAGCCCTCGCCCTATCTTTATATGGGCCGGGCCGTAGCCTCCCGCGATCCTCATTCAATTCACGTAAGGTAGCGGCTCTAAGGACCGGGTTTTTGTAATGGCGCAACAGGTAGAAAGGAAAGGATTGCGAGCATACCGAGAGCGGGACGGAGCGATATCATCTTCAGAGGCCGGCCCGTTCTCGCGCGCCGACGGCCGAGCGGAGCGGCGGCGCAGGCGCAGGAATGCCGTACGATTTGTGCTTCGCTTGCTGCGGACGGTTCGTATAGTTCGCTGTTGCGATACGTATGTCTACAGGTTAGCGCATAACCAACACACACTGCCCTAATGCGTATGGGTCATATAGCGGGATCCTCAGTTTAGCCAGTGAAATTAAATTGAAAGGGAATCTGATCATTTTTGTCCATTTTAGATGTATTGTTAACACAGACACTTGATTTACTTTTCCTTTAATTTGAATATTATTTATATTTTTTTCAAATAGATAAATTATTAAACAGTCTTAGGTCTTAGTTTTCCTAACGATTTAATTACTTTTAAGAATGATTCTTAAGTTAAGTCTCTGAAATTTAATATGTTTTTTTGTTTTTTTTTTATAATACGTGTTCTTTGTTATAATCTGTAGCCTACGTTAGAAATACTTGATTTCGACCATTATATCGTAAAAATAGTAAGATAATTTACAGTACTTACTAAATAAACATCAAGTTTGTAATTTTTAAACACTAAAAATCATTAAATACTCACCAAGCTCGCAAAAACGAGTTTTGTTTTCGGTTATTTGATGGTCAAAAAAAACTTTGCTGTTATTTGCAGTAGTTTTTTTTAACATTTTGTTAATATATTTTATTAATTTAATGCTTATATTCTGCATTAGCAGTTACAAGTCACTTTTACATATAAGTTAGCTTTTTCAATGTAATTTTTTTTTAATTTAGTTAAATTAACATAAATTATTTACAGAAGTCGAAATATTTGCATATTTAATTTTAGAAACATCTTTGTTATCTGACATTTATGAACGAAAGAAATTGTTGAATTGATTGACGTCAATGGCTATTATTATATTAAAACTGTAGTTATTATATACATACTGTTAGTTACAAATACATAAAACAATTCAACAACATACTATGTAAATGATACATTGAAACATAAGTTACACATTAGTATAAGAAATCTTCACAAAGGGTCTTGATAAGTGCACAATTAACGACCCTGAATATAACTATGATTGTAATTGATGATAACCATTGGCCAGTTTTCATCAAAACTCGATAAGGTAAGATAAATGTAAGGGTAAAATAAAACTAATCTTTATAACAATCCTTAATTCCACAAGTGGATTTTTTTTTCAATATTTTTGTATCAGTCTTAGAACTTATAAAACAGATGTTTATTAATTAGTAATCACCCAAATACTCCCTTGAAAATAGTGGTAATAATGATATCTTGTAGCAATCACTAATTTTAATATAAACAGATTTGACTTCAAAACTGTTTGTCGTAGGAGGAATTTTAGATCGAGCGTTTATTATCCAAAAGTGAGTCCGATTTTCGCTACGTTTTCTCGAATAGCTGTAATATAATGAAAGTGTAGAGGGACGTTGTTTTTTATATGAACATATATTTAGGCAGATCACTGATAAGCGCTGGATGAGATTCTACCAGTCTTACGTACGCCCTTCAAGTTAGTTTAACTAAATAAGTTTCTGTATCTTTCTAGAAACTGAATCTTTCACTTTATTTTCCAATGCGGGCCTATTTTATCTCAGTCTAACCCATTGAATTTTAAAAAAGACATGTTTTTTAAACGCTGCGTTCACAGATTGCTAGTAATTTACCATATGCACATGATAGATTGGCCGTGCGAGGAGCTCCGGTCGTGTTTCTTGAGTAAACAAGACGCCAAGTCGCCGGTCACATAAAAAGTTTCCTCCGAGATCCGGTCCCACTGGTCCGTAAGATCGACGACCTCCGTTCGCCGTTTGACTTAATGGAAATTGCTTTTCTTGCTTCATCCGACTCTTTGTGGGACCATTTAATTGATAAACATTTAAATTGTACATTTGCCATTCTTGTTACACTAACGCTTAGTCATTGTATTGACCCTACCAATAGAACGGTTTATTTTTGTCTATGTTTTTAAGTTATTTGAAAAAAGAACTTATACAAATACATAGTTGTTTCATAATGTATATTTATAATAAAGAAGTAATATTAAAATGAGAATGTATATTCAAAACTTTAAGATAAGCATTTTTCTTCTTCAAACATGAAGATAATGCGTCAGATAAATATATGACAAAAGTGTGATCAGAATATTCGATAATCACGGACAAACACTTTAACTAAACTTGTCTATATTGATGCATTATTTCAATAAGAGGATTGTAGGTTCTATTTCCTTGGATTAAGGTTTATTATTCCATGATACAGTGTGGTCACAAAGCTCTGCGTGCACTTACATCAGTGGCGATAACGTTATGCGACTTACGACCGGTTACGTGGCACTTCGAGGTTCTTTTCTTCAACATGTTTCTGATTTAACCGGTAAAACAATTAACAATTTTTACACGTGCTGAGCAAATTTTACACTTTTTGAGATTGCAATAAAAAATATAATAAATAACTTATTAATGTCGGAGTAAGAATAACCAGTAATCTTATACATGTTTTCATACTTTTGTTTTATTTTATATTTATTATAATTCCAGACCCCTTATCTACTCAAGCGAATGAATCGTCAAACGGTGATTTTGCTGATAGTCGAAGAACTATATTAACTATATATAAGATTCTCGTGTCACAATTTTCGTTCCCATACTCCTGCGAAACGGCTTGACCGATTCTCATGAAATTTTGTGAGCCAACCAATCAGCCAACATCTATTTTTAATCCCGCGCGGACAGAGTCGCGGGCGACAGCTAGTTAACTATAATGGTTGAAAGGTACTTTCTTGTTTCGAACCGAAAATGTGAAAAGCTTACTCGTATTAACCGAGACTACTTAAGTCTTTTGAAAATTATAATACATACATAACCATTCATATCATGTAACTCCTAACATTTTAAACTTTAAAGTATACATTAAATGTAACTCAATCAATCAAACGCAGCATCCAATGCAACGTGTTAAACTTGGCCTTCCACAAGTACAAGTTCATCAAACACCAAGAGCGAAGTGAGCGTGTTACAAAACCGAAGCGATGTTGCAACGCAAGACTCTGGTTTGGCGGTCGCGCTCGGCGGTGCAGCACGATCTGGCGTTCCGCTTTGCGCTATCCACTCCCCCTCCCTGTCCTCTCTACCTTCCCCTCCTTCACCATGACAAGTCGAACTCGGGTCTGGCCGCAGACTCGGCCGCCTGGCCCTGACCGAGACACGGAATAGCCTCAGTAATATATTACTTCTGATTTGTAGCAATATTTAGTTGTGCCGTATGTTATGTAATATGAAATTATGAATGATATAATAAATAATATGATAGTTGATAATAAAGGAAAGAACTTAGAAAGATTTTAAACGTTTCTTACTGGTTTTCTTATTTCAAACTCCTTCAATAAATAATAAGGAGACGTCTAAAACTTGTATGGTTAATCCATGGTCGATTTCATAATTTTTATCGTGTTATTAGATTTTCAGATTAAATAATAATGGTATAAAGAGTAACTTTAGTTTCCGTATTATTGTTTTGGATACCCTACACTATGGAAAAATATTTCTTCTACTTCAAGATTATATTATATAAAGACTTTCGCGAAAATTCAAAAATTTTTGTCTCCACTTGTACTGTTTGAAATGACCATGATGTATTAAGTAGAATATACCATAAATTGGATATTTGTGAGTTGATTTGCAGGTGCATTATTAATTTCAAGATAATTTGTAGCAAATTTTGGCAATGTGGGCAACTTTTGATTGCCAACCTCGTGATGAGGGCGCGACATTGAGGATTTTTGCACCTGCATTGCAAATTTTAAATCAAACTTTGTGTTCAGGATCACCTGTCTTAAGTTGCTAATGGGTTCTTTTCGAATAACATAATTATGACTTTAAAAATCGAATAAGGAAAAATTTTAAACGCATATGCGTGAATACTTTTGTCGTTAAACGTTGTTAAAATAAAGGATTTTTTACCATGTTTAGACCCTTCGTACAGAAGGCAACGTAAATCATCGAAACTAATATGGTTGCATTGCGAGAATCGCGTCGACGCGCTCCGTACACACAAAATTCAATCGCCGACGCCAATCTTCTATTCGGGCAATAGCGACATGTCGACTGTATAAATTTGCTCCGCCACCTTGATAATGTCAGATAGAAATGTCGATGTGTCCGAACCTCTTTGGTTATTATACTATTGCATTGTGTAAGTCGTCTAGCTATTAAAATCGCCGGTTTTTGAACGTTTAAGTAGCCTTGTGTACGAAGGGCCTTTAGTGATTTACGCTATACAGATACAATACTAATATTGCTTCTCTATTTTGTCTGTATTATTTCATAACAGTGGATTATATTTAGTTCCACCAAAAAGCATTATTTAAACTCAAAAACTAACGATAAACAATGGAATAGAACAAATGCTCTAGAAAATTTTGGAAGACACTTGAAAACAACTTATTTACATTGTACAATCGTTTTAGTCAGCAGTAACAGATACATTATTCTGCTGCTTTACTTTCCATCTATCAACATATTACATTAACTTTTAAAAGTTGTCACGAATATAAACTTCTCATTACAGTTTTTTCAATACATAGACGAATGTCAATTGTTACATTAATATTTGCATACTAACCGTGGGTTTTCAAGACCACATATATTCGTTTAAAACTTATTGTTACCTCTGTTTTGGAAAACATAATGACAGCGATGACGATATATTTTATACATAGATTTTGGTCTAAGAAACTCACGGTAAATCGGCTAAGAATATTATGCTTGTTTTTTTTTAATCTATGCGTTTGGCGTATTGTTCTTAAATCAAGTAATTAAGTAGTTTGCTATTAATATAGCTTGAATAAATAAATCATCATCAGATCACGATACCCCACTGAGGGACTCAGTGCCTACCCTTAGTTAAGGGTGCAGTGCGGGTTGGTTGACATCACACATATCTTTGAATTTCTTCGCAAATATGTGCCAGTTGCATCACGATGTTTTCCTTCACCGTAAGAACGTCGGATAAATCTACATATGTAAATCGGAAATCGACAAACACATTGATAAATAGCGGGATTCGAACCCAGGACCAGCAGATTACAAATGTTGAAACCTCTGAACAAACGACGCTCGTACAATAAATAAATATCGTATGTAAAATAAGGTTTATTTATTGTTTTATGGTTTAAAATGTAGTGCAATAAAGTAGATAATTTACGGCACTAAAGTACTACAATGTATTTGATGATACTTTGTATAATTATTTTATCCACATAACCTAAAACTTATTACGGTCAATAATAAATAGTAAATCTTACTTGTTATTTTATATCTGCTTAATTACTGTCGTTGATACTTTATGCTGGCATATATTTAAATTAGCGTCTCTGTGTAGACTACTGTTATTTGTTACAATGTTTCGGATCTGTAATAAAGAATCTGTGTGCTAGTAGTCCTACAGTTATGTGCTTCAGGTTACTACTTCGTATTGGTTATTATAGGTTACATCTAACCGTTCTCTTCTTCCAATTGATGTTCCAAGAGTTCGAAATGGTTTTAATAGTCGTCAGCTTATTATACGTCCCCGTCAAGGGGATCAGAACCCACTCAATTTAGGCGTGCCTAGGCCATAGTCAAACAAGTTGAAATTCGAAAAACAAAAAACCTATTGGTATATGCCGGGGATCGATCTGAACGTTTAGATTACGGTCCGGTCTGGTCAAGCGTTTCACAACTGCCCAAGCGACGACGCAATACTCTAGTGTTCCTTAGAAGTGCGTACGTTTGTACTTAGGTTTCAAGTGATTTAATTAAAGTTATCTATTTTAGCAATATTTGCTGAATACACTTCCCTTCTTTTGTTCTATATTTAAAGCGCAGATAGCCTTATTGTTGGCTATCTGCTCCACATTTACGATAAATATTGATTTCTAACGTTGTATCACTCGTGTAGGTTCTCAAACGAAGAAGAATGGTCAGATTACCGTCTTTTGTTTGTATCCTTGTATTTATTAGTAGTATTGATAATGTTTTTATCTGATCAGTATGTGAGTATGTGCGTCAAGTGTAGCGAATGTGTTGGGAGTTCAAGACTTCGGGCTGTGACAAAGAGCGTATGCATATTCATGTGTCGTGGCCCCTTTACAAACCGTCGGCGCTAATGCTGCGCCGACGCTGACACGGTTTCGTTGTACTCGGTCCATTCGAGACGCTAATTTGTATATACATAACACATTTGTTGAACGATTATTGTATCTATGAGTTGGACGAATGGCCTAGCTTTGCTGATCTGCGCGACGGGGTCAATATTTTTGTGTGACAAATTATTTGACGTACACCGAATGTTAATTATAATTAGTATTTCAAGTAATCTTTCTATCTTAGCTTCCTTAGGTAAGTTTAGATTAGTTCCAGAGACTTATATAATTACATACATTAAGGTGACAAATAATCCATTTTTGGATATCGTGATAGATTGTATTTATTTTTTAGTCTCTATCTTGAATACGGGGTCGATCACTTACCCGCTGTTCCGATCAAGTGCAGGCTATGTTGGGGCTCAATATCACGACTGTCCTGAGACACGCAGAAGACAGGACGGCGTGGAGGCAGCTGGTCGACGCAGCCGTAAAAGCATATCAAGACGAGCGTGATCTTCAGTAATGAAGTATGCGAAGAAGAAGAAGAATCTTGAATACATCATTATACAGTTTTGAAAGCATCAAAATTGTATAAATTGTTGAAGTTAAGAGTTAACAATTTTTTGTATGTAAACATTTAAATTGGCGATTTAGACACGATAATAAAATGGATATAGTACTAATGTGTGACGTATGAAGTGTAAATATATTTATTAACTGTCGGACAAACGGTTGCTGTGTGCAAAGCATAAATATTATGGGTTTTATTTGTTTTGATTATTTTATTTACATTGGAAACGCTTAGAAAAATTGTTTAAGTTATCAAGAAACCTTATTTAGTTTAGTTATCGAAGAACAAATAGGCTCCTTTTTTGTTTTATATCATAAGGTGGCAAACGAGCGAGCGGCCACCTGAAATCGCTGAAATAGCGAAGTGACCGTTGCCCATAGATATACGCAATTGCATATGCGTTGCCTACCTTTAATCGACGGAGGAGAGGATGCACAGAAAGAAAATATTTTTCCCTTCCATGCATCCTCTCATCCGGAAAGTCTACTTACACTTCCCATACTTTCCTTATAAGTAAGGTTTTTATTCAATACCGCGCGGACAGAGTTGCGGGCGACAGCTTGTACATAATATACTTGAATAAAGTTACAATTTCTATTTGTCAATCACCATGTGTCGTGTTGTAGTGTTCAATGGTCATAGAATACTTGTATTAGCCAAGAGATAATTATGTTTGTTAAATTCTATTGTATTCTTTCATTTCGATAAAACAATTGAATATTTTGAAATAAGCTTGGGTCAATTGCACTAATTTATTTGTAACGCAAGAAACCAAGGTGTTAGTGAAGTTATATTGTAATCATTCGCTTATTACGACTTGGAGTTTTAGAATAACTCAATAATTGTCTTTTGGAATGTTGATCTGATTAAAAGGCTTCTAAATTCTCGGTAGCATCTTATATTGAATGTAAACTCTGCAATTTTATGTAATTTCATATTTTATTGAATCTTTAAAAGTGCTTTTTTATTATAATTTAATACGTCACAAAAATATATCCAAACTACAGTGATTATCTTTAATATTTCGATTGTAAGTATATTTTTATTATCAATTAAAAATACACCAAGAGGGAAATCGATGTTCAATCGAATTTTATTGTTAGTTTCCTGTTTTACGAAGTGTAATCGTTTAACAAAATCAGGGTAATCGTACAACATTACGGTATAAGATTATTTACGAGGCCAACTCGTCCTAATATTGCGTTTTCTGCAATCACGCATGGCTGCGCGACGCCGCCAATTTAACGACACGCGCCATAATTACGTCAATAATATTACATTTGTTAAGAATTACTGTTTACCCTGTAATTATATGACGAATATTTCTTTTAATCACAGTACTAAAGAAATAGATATACGCATAATTTGTTGGCGTTTGTTTTGAGTTTCCACTGTTGCTTCATGAATACGGATCATTAGGTCGTCTAACTTCGTTCACCTTGTCGATGTAATTATAACTTGGTTACATTTCTTGTCTTACTAATAAATGCGAATGTATGGATGGATGTTAGTTAGCAGATATATACAAAACGGCTGCGTAGATCTCGCTGAAATTTGACATAGACCCAGATTATCGTCTGGAAGAATACACAGGTTAATAATTAAGTTTATTTTTAATCCGCGCGGATGGAGTCACGGTCGACAGCTATATTACCATATTTGTGAATCCAAACTCATGATGTAACAACTATACGTTTAACGTCTTATCAATTACCCAAAGTCAGGGTGCGGTGACCCTATCTTAATACCGGTACCAACGGTGTCAGATTTAAATTAATTATCAATTTATAAGCATAGTAACTGGTTATTAATATAACTTTAGATAAATCTTACGTTAATAACCAACAGTAATTAATTTAAAACATTATTTCCGCTACTAAAAGGGACCGAAATCAAATAAATCTTGACTCATCTTACTTCTTACTAATATTATAAATGCGAATGTCTGTTTGGCACAGATGTAGAACATAGGCTATCCATTAAGTTTTTATTTAAATTCCTCGCGGACGGAGTCGCGGGTGACAGCTAGTACAGTATAAAAACAAATCTATTCGTATAATCAATTCATAGTTAGTACAACGCCCGCTTTGTTACCGGAAAGTCACCGGTCCATCATAAAAATAGCACTATGATAATTGATGATGCAAAACTGACTTCATACAAGATGTACTTGATAGTGGACTAAATCGTTTTAGTCTGTTATTCAGTTAAACTTTACCGTAACTTTCCGTTGCCAAAATACAATACAAAAACATAATATCGTAATATCTTCCTTCTCATTATTTTACAATAGTGTTATAACCCCGGTTGTATTGAACAGGATTTTTTTGGAAGTTTCCTCGACCTATGTTATCTATGCTAAGTTTCATCGAGATCCATGCAGCCGATCTGAAGATACCTCCAAACAAACATTCCCATTTATAATATTAGTAAGATAAACTAATTAGAAGCCACGTATATAAAACTAGCGTAAACAGTGAATAGATGTTTGATAACAATCAATTGGCGCCGGTGCAGTAATGGTGCGGCCAGACGGCGCGTATCTAGGTTGCTTCAGCCGTATACGTTGAATTGGCTCACTACATGTATTATGCATTAAGTTACCCTGATATAAGAGATGGACCTCATCCAGGTAAGTCTAGCGGCTAGTTTTTAAACTCGCGTTAACGGTGGCTTTAGAAAAGGATGCGGTTGACTAAACTAAAACGGCTTGTTTTTAAAATTGATTTACTTATAGCCACTTAGAATCGATTAATAGTTTCTTAAGCAATCCCTTAGTGTGGATTTGTAGGTTCTACACTAAGGTTCTCCTATATTACCGTGAAGTGAATAGACATAAAACTATAAAGTTTTTACACAATGATATTGTCTGGTTTTCGTTAGTAAATCAACTATTTACTAAACAAATAAAATAAATGATTTGTCATGGGAAATCATAACATGTGTATAGAATTTTCAATATTTATTTCTATTAACAAATAAACGGTTTGAATGTGGCAATAAACTTAAATTAAGAAAGAAAAACAAAAGACAGTTTTCTCTGTTTTGTTTTGCGATTTGACGTTTTCGTTTTAGAATGCGAAGGAGGTCAGTCCGTGTAACCATTAATAAGACAGGGAACTTAAAAAACAAAGGTTGTATGTTTATATTTCTATTTAATGTTTCCTTTACAGTTATTCACGTTATTCCGAAGCGCCTTCCTCTGACTAACGAGATGTGATTCATAGCGTTGTTTTTAGACTTTCCTTATTCAAAGTCGTTAATACGTTTTCGGATGTAATATTAATAACTTCTACGAAGGGGAAGTCTCTTTTGTTAATTTCGTGAAATAAAATGATGATTTGGGTTTTTTAATGTCCAAATATCTTTTTCAAAAAAAAAGAGGTTTTATGTTAATCTTTATAAACTTAATTTATCATAATTTAATTGTAAATTAATTAAATTGTAACACTTTATACTTTAGTTTGTTTTTCGTGTGAAATTATATTCCAGCCTCGTACATTAATAGAGTATGGGAATTGGTGAGTTTATATTTTAAATATAGAGTAAAATATGTGATAAGCGACCGCTAAAATATATGATAAAATCTCAACTTGAAGCGCTGCACGTTTCTAACACAATGGTGACCGGAAGTGCCACCAGACCGCTCGTCCGGTTGCCATCGGACATAGAGCACTTTAATTTAGACACACGTGCATTTTAAATGAATGGATAATTTTCCGCGTGAAGGAAACAAAAAGTATCATCTTATCTTTGATAATTTGAATTACGTAATTCATTATAAGTTATTGAAATTTACCTAGACTATTTATTGCTTCAAACAAGTTTATGAGCGGAAAAGTCATTTTTATTTTTAAATATGGAATATTTAACTGCATTAAGCCTATTTTGTAGATAAAGATGTTTTATATCTTGTAACATTTCTTTTAATTATTTCATAAAATTATTTAAAGGCAGTCTAGTCTAGACATTCATAAAAAATACTAAAAAACAAATATCTACGTCTCTTACTTTAAATATGCCAACAAATTATCAGTCGACTCTTACTTTAGTGATACTTTATCACTTAACTTTGTAACTTCGTGGTTACTGTAAAGTACAATGACAATACAATGTTTACTTCATAACAATGTATTTTATTAGAGTACAGTATGACAAATGTTAACTATCAAGACTAATAAAATTGTATCAGTGAAAAACAATGCGGGCGCCCACACGGGGCGGCGGAAGTGTTTATGCAGATATTAGTACGATGCAGATACTTCGTTAGGCTGGATAAGTACGTGCGGTGAATATTAATTACAAAGAACTATGAAGTTTTCCTTTAGCTACGATAGTACTATTCCAAATTAAGTCGCTTGTTTTAGAACTACTGGTAAAAATTTGAACTTAATCTTATTAATATTATAAAAGCGGATAAATGGATGTTTGAAAATATCTCCGGAACGTCTGTACGGATCTCGATGATTTGGCTTGGATATAGAATATAGTTTTCAAGGTCATAGGCTACTAATTAAGTTTTTTTATTAAACCCGCGTGGTCGGAATCGCGGGCGACAGCTAGTAGGAAATATTATGAATTACTACTATTAGATAAGTATGGCAGGATAAGCCAATTCAAAATTACTGTACGAAAAAAAGACGACCTATAAAAATACATCAATAGTTTTCTTTGAATGTTGTAATTTGAAAATTATTGGTAAAGGTGGTTTTGATAAATAAACCTTAAGTTTCTGCTTCGAAGTTTAAAAGATATTTGAGTAATAAAATTCAAAAAACACATCAATGTTATTGTTTAAATTCAAGGACGGTCGCATGACGGCATCGAGGACGTGTCAGAGTTGCACAACATTGGGTTTCGTCTCTGCAACGGTAAACTACAACTTCGCATTACTCGGTAGTCGTCTCATCGATTTCCTCGAATTAAAAGCTTGTATTTAACGCTTCAGATCGGGTTGTGATGAATAATATACCAATCACAAACCCACTCCTTATAATGTACTCGCTGTGGCCCGCGACTCCGTCTGTGTGGGAATAAAAACAAAATTATTGGCTATGTGTTCGTCCAGAGTATGTTCTACATTTACGACAAATTTCAGCGAGATCCATGCAGCCGATCTGGAGATATGTACCTTCAAACAAATATCTATCTATCCATCCAAACATTCGTATTTATAATATTAGTAAGATTTCGTACAAATATTATTAAAAATCGGAAAACAGACCATCAAAATTGTAATTTAATCTGATTTAAGGATTAAATTATATAGACATTGCTTTTGTAATTTTTATTAAGGTAGATAATATTTATTTCATCTCAGTTCAGTGTAAGCTTGATGTACCGATGCGGAAGGCGAAGCACGCATTTCTCCGCAACCCTAATCAATTTCATACAATTTATGTTTTTTGTAACTCGCCATAACTTGGCAACTGGCCGCGAAGCTAACTGTAAACTTGACTTAGCTCGATGGAGATAGGAAAAACTAAATCGGTAACAACTGGACCAAATCGGACGCTCGCGCTAATTACGTTGCGCCAATTAAAATGTATTGTGCAACGCACGATAAATATGTTGTCACGCAAGGACAGGCAGAGCTTTTGATTTATTCGTATTTGACCAGCTTTGAATTTTTTATTTATATTGGGTTTCTGAGACCAAAACCTCTGTATAAAACGTATGTTCATCCTTGTACAATACCTTGGATAAAATAGAGATATCATGTTTAAAACAGAGATGTTAATCTCAGAAAGTCATGGTTACTAAACTATTATTATGAAAAGTATTAATTAAGGTTATTATTATTTATTGGTTTTTATTGTCTAAGAAACTAAAGAAGTGTATGGTGAAAATTAAGTTCTAAAATTTCAAAATAATTTCTAGAAGAAATATTACGAGACTAGATGAATTTATTTAATTTAAAAAATGTGTGGTTAACAAGAAAATAACCTTTATTACTGAATTGATTCACCTAAATATTTATTTCTATATTGCAATTGCAATTGAATAGCTTACCAAATAAAAATAAGACTAACATCAAGTTCAACATATTAACGTCTTGTAATATTTGAATCATATCGTGATTGTATACAAAGGCTATTGCGTTTATACCAGATAAAGCTATTGATATGAGATGGTATGTGGTAAGCATGGTAGTCAGTGGCTCAAGTTTACGATATGATATGGTTGGATTGCTTTGGAAAGAGGTCGTGGGGACGCGCGGCGCGGGGGCGGGGCGGCCGATGACCGGCGACAACCTTTTTGCGTCGTACCAATGTCTAGGGTAATCTTAAATTAACAAAATTTCCAATACCAAATCTTTGAGACTATAGCACATGTACACTTAATACTCGACGCATATAAATGAAACGAATAAATTGTTTGATTATTCCAGAAAAAAATAAAAAATTACTAAGTTGATTTCAAATTATTCATCATAAATAGCTCTTCGATCATAGCTTGAAAGAGGTTATAATTTTGACTTCATCTACCTCAATGAGCAAAGCGTTGGCGTTCAGTTACTTAAGAATAATTTTAATTTGCAGTCAACTATTTAAAAAGACGTAATACGCTCGATCTCATTTTTAAATCTATCAAATCTATATACTACCTATGAAAACTCAGCAACGCATGTTTGACGGTAGTTAAATAATTTAACTATTTTCGGGTTTTTTGAACGTTACGGGCAATAGTTTGGTCATTCGCCTCTGCTAGATGTTTTCATCAGAGTGAAAGAGAGAGGGTAATGCCCTCTAAAGTTGTTTGTGGCAAAAAATGAGGACGTAGAGACCGGCTCACTTATTTTGGTTAAGTTATGAATCAGCATGAGAAACAATATTGTTGGCTGCCTAATTAAAGCCTTTTCGAGAAAATAGGACAGTGACAACATCATTAATAAATTTCACTGAAATTACCAATTTTTTTTTCGATTTAATAAATAAAGTATATTTGGATCATTCGTATCAAAGTTACATTTATAATTAAACTTATAAATTAACTACAATTTACGTTTAATTTAAATTCAGTATACGATTTCCATTAAATTTAGACAATGAATTTGATTTTGAATAAATTTTGTAAAATTAATTTTTAAATTTAAGATTATTTTTCGATATAGTATACAAATAATTGAAAGAAAAAATGCACAACTACTCACATAATAAAAACAAAACAATTACGTTTGTGCCCTGATAAAGGTGCAAACAAAAATAGACTAAGATTCATGAATTGAAAGTTAATATTTGCTCTGAGCCAAAACACTGACGTAGGGATACGTGTTATTTCACTTGACACCCTTACGACTCGGCTTAGTTTCATGACATCGACCTTTAAGCAAATTCAGAAAGTAAACGAATCCCCAGAGTCCGAGGAGCGCGTTACCAAAACCTTGATAAAACTGGGAATATTTCAAGGCCGTTGTTACTTCAAAAATATTTATTAACGATGTTTTTGTTAAGTTATCTATCGAAATAACATTTTAATCTAAAATGTGGACTAAAAAAAGTAAATAGCAATAAAATTTTATTAAAGTATTTAGAGAATTGTAGAAAAGGACTTTTGGTGTCATTCAACTTCGTATATAATTTTCAATTGATAATTTATTTTTATAAATATTAGTAATGACAAGAAATAAATATAAAAAATATTAACATTTATGTATTGTATAAAATGTTGCAAATACTTTTTTCATGACAAGATTTTTTTTCTCCAGCTTAATTTCCTTTCTATAATATTTTAGTGTTTTTCCTTTCCATGTGTTGGTTGGCTCGAGCGTGTGGCTAACGGTTCGCTCACGTGTCTTAGTGAAGCCATCGACCCTCGGCGGCCTCCGCGCAATATTCTACGCACACTACAATACCAACAATGTAAACTGTCTTATGTCTCTTCATACTTAAACTCAATATCCACCTTAAAGTCAACAAACTAAGTCGGTAATACAATTTTCAGTAAACTACATACGTTACTTCAGTTAGAGACTACAAGAGCTTCGGAATATACGTCTTACAGTGGAACTCGAGTAACCTGTTTTGAAATTTAAATCTATTGTAATAGAGTATAATTTTGATAAACTGACATTAGTTCCAAAGGGCTAAATAAGAGGTATTTAGAATTCCATTATTTATATATTAAATAGATACTTACAATTTTATTTTTGCTTCACTAGGAAGACGATTTCGTGAATTTGGTTTTAAAATTATTAAATGATGTTTTTTTATCATTAATATCGTTGTATAATAAATAATTAAAAAAGTAATAAATAGTATTTACATATATGTGTTACTCGTTACGTTACTTTTTAAACTCGTTTTATTAATTTCTATGACTTGTTTTAAAATACAATATATTTTCTATCACCCTGTACTTTGGAGTGATTTTAATTAATTAACATTATGTCACGTGAAATCCAGAAAATCTTAATACAGTAGCAGTTACTAATGTGATGTATACATATTAAATACAGTAGAAATGGTTGCTTTAACTAAATACATAAACATTTATTAAAATGTAGAATTTCTAGAAATAGGTTTTCGAAATAGGGTTAACAAATATTTGGTCGAGAACTGGACAATATCTTTATAACATTAAAACCTTCCAATCAAATTGATGTTCAGCAAAATTAATAAATAAATTCAGTAATTTTCAGTATCGAAATTAAATAGTCCTTTTTAACATATATACTTTTTTTTTAACTTTAGTTCAATACCCAATAGATAAAGGTTTCTATCTCATTTATAATTATTATAAGTCATCTGATAAGATTCAGTTAAATAAACCATCTCATATTTATCGCTGCCTTTGAATCGTAAGTATGCAATTAACTTCGATAGAAAAGATTTCAACGCATTTAAGCGTCAAAAAATGAGAATTTTACATGTGATTTTTATAGACCATGTTCACTATAAATTATATACAACAAATTTACTTCATTTACTTATATATTTATGTTTGTGTCTAGCGGAAATGTTTTCGCCTTTAAAATGCATTCATTCTTTGACCAAAAATGTTTTTAAATAGCGTTCGGTAAGTCAGTGAACATATATGTATGTTTACATAATAAAGAGTATTACCTAATCCACATCTAATAGGTGTCGGTCACGTGGATATTATCGCACCCATTTGTATTAATTTGGTGAAGAATAATGTTAACTTAAAGGAGAGTATAAAATGGCGCTTCAAGACTGAATTCGACGTAAACATTTTTACTTATTTCTCTGATATAAATTACAACAATAAAAATGTAAAACATCATCAGTCGCCTTTTTCCTTAAGAAGAGTATCCAAAATATTTGAATTCACTTCGTACTTAAGTATGACCACTTTCACACAATCCATCGTTACGTTCTTCTTCTCTTTCTTTAATTCCCCCTTTTTTAATAATAAAAAAAAATTAAGTAGTGGTGATGATGCCTATACTTATTTAGAGTCAAAACTGATTATAATTGTTTGGTTGTTTCATAAGAACTTTGTCATGTTACAATAATAATTTCTTTAAAATCCCACAATTTATTTGAGTTTATTTTAAACTATCTGTATGTACTCAAAATAAGTTTACTCCAATTACGGGTATTTAGTTCCTTTGGTTCAAAGTTAAATTTATTATTTAAAGAATACTAAGACTGCAAGTACTTTGAACCTTAAAATGTTAAGATAAAACTAACTGTAAAAACATTATTTGAGATTGTCACATTGTTACATGTATTGTGAATTATTAAAATTAGTATTTACTCCTAATTCAGTATATAAGGTGTATTTAATACTAATTTTTTACTAGTTTTCCTACATTGGGATTATTCGTTGAAATAACGTCTTAGTGTACTGTCTCGCAACTACATTAGAATTGTAGAGAACACGTGAACTTATACAGGAGATAGCGCAATCGTGATCGCTCCAAATGCTGTTGCATCATCACTTCAATTGTTAGTCGAAATTATGTAACTATTATGAATTTCACGTTTATATTCAGGATTCTGATCAAGAATTCTGGACGTTAAGTGGACGCAATCGAATTACATCAGTCGTAGTAGACTATTTTATTAGACTATTATTGTATGAACTGGTATGGAAAATTCCTGAAAACTTGACACATTTATCTACACTACTTTTTACTCTGAATCTTGAATATGTTGTAGAGCGCCATTAACCTAATGGTTAAGAGTACGGACTTTCGATCACATGGTCGAGAGTTCGAATACCACCATTCAACTATTCTCGTAAATTTATCACAAGCCAAGAGCTTACTTGGAATAGTACAATAAATATTAGAAAATTAACAAAAATCAGCTAATATTTAATTATATATGAAACGAAACATATTTATATTAACAAAAAAATATTTTTGAACCACAGAAATTTAAAAACGCTAATTTAAACATGGGTGATTATGCCATAGCTCACCACGCTTAGGCCATCACCCTTAACTTAGGGTAGGCTCCGAGCACCTCGGTGGGGACATATAGTAAGCTGATGATGATGGTGATGATGATTCTAAACACTTCATGTGAAATAGTTTTAATGACTTTTGTGACTTAATTCATGTGTAATAATAATTTTGCTTTCCTATTCCATTTAACATTTGATCTTAATAGTTATTAAGGATAGATAGTATATAATTTAAAGTCGTCTAGACTTTATGTATACTTGTAACCATAAATTATTCTAATAATCTGTAACTGTACGGAGTTAAATTATTTTACTAGTAACATTATTATTAGTAGTATTTTGGTTCGGTTTGCGCGAAACTTCCTGCCTCGCACAGCAGCGTTGTGGAATGGTCTGTCCTCGGCGGTATTTCCAGACCGCTACGACTTAGGGTCCTTCAAGAAGCGAGCTTATCACCACCTAAAAGGCCGACAACGCATCTGCGGTTCCTCTGGTATTGCTGATGTCCATGGGCGTCGTTGAACACCTTGGTGTTCCCGCTGCTCGTTTGCCCCCTACTGTTATAAAACAAAAAACAAAATATCAATAAAGTTCACATAACAGTAAAAATATATAAATTTATTACAATATCAGAGAAAGGAAAAATGTTTTGTTTTTCGATGCGTTTGTCTAAAAATCCAGAGTTTTCGTGAAACATCGTTACATTTTCAATTTAAATTTGTATAAAACGTGATCAAAACGAATTTTATTTTGTTTGTTATAGTAACACATTGAACATTGTACAATCAAAACAAATGGAAACTTTTCACATATTTGACAAACAAGCGGCTTTCTTTCTATACAGTTGGGGTTCCGTATGTAAAAAGAATTGGGAATTTTACTTACTAAGTTAGTTATTAGTTAGTTGTTATTTTTGTTCTCATTTTTATATCATTTTCATTTTATCTCATCTTACTAAAATTACAAATGGTAAAGTTTCGATGTATGGATGTTTGTTAGTGGGTATATCTCCAGAATATCTTTCCGAACCTCTATGAAATTTGGCATAGATGTAGAACAAAGAACGCTTTGACTACTATGTTTTTAATTTTGCGCGTAAGGAGTCGCAGGCTACTGCTAATTATGATATAAATATTTAACCTGAAAACAAATTTATCTACTCTTTTTATCCTAGTTTGATTAAGAAACAATGCTAAAAAATTTAAATAGATATATTTTCACATATAATAGGTAAAAAAAAATTATATGTTGATTTTTTTGACACATTCATACGAACAATATTTTAATCTACATTTTTTTCCATAGAGTTTATGTATGAACATTTTCATAGAGCAGATATCAATGTTATCCTTACTTTATTTTCTCAAGTATATTATTTTGGTTTTAGTTTAGTAGGTATCCTAAATATCTTGTCCATGAACTCTCTTTTACGTAACTGGTATCATTGACTTCCAAATTGATCTGTATTCATGGCATATGGATAGTAGAGATTGTACCTATCTGTTGTTTGTTCCAAAAGTAGCTTTGGTCTGAATCACTTTATTTGATTAGATAATATTAGCCTAATAAATACAAATTATTTGGAGTTATTCTGTTATTTTTGCACGTCGGATTTGTTATTGTGGGTTCCTGAGACCTAAATCCTAGTTTAAAATAATGATAAGTTTTATACAGAGATTTTTTGTCTCAGAAACCAATGGTAAGTTTTCGTATGTCTTTTTTATTACAATCTCTTGTAACTTAAACTGTTTTACCGATTTTTAAAGTGTGAAGTGTCATCTGATTTTTTTTAATTTGTTATTATTAACTTTTTTAATATTTTAATTTGACTCCATATCGTATCATTTCTTGGTATTCGCTTCGCTTGTTTTATTTTGCCAGTTGAATGAGTAAAGGTCAACAGCTGTTTACATATTTATTCATTTTTTCTGTCGAGAAAAGAATTATGACCACATTATAGTAGTTGATATATTTTTTTCTTTTGTACATTTTTAATTTATAGCCATTTAAAAGGTGATTTGTTTTATCATAGCGATAAAGTTGCAGGTAATTTTAATTACCACTAGTTATGTTAAATATTTATTTTTCATGATACTAATAGTAATTTAAAAGTTAGGATTTAGATCTTACTAATATTATAAATGCGAAAGTTTAGATGTATAATGTTTGAAGATATCTCCGGTACGGTTCAATGGTCCTTGATGAAATTTAGTACACATGTAGAAGATAGTCTGGATGAATACATAGGTTACTAATTAAGTGTTTTTTTTAATTTCGCACGGACGAAGTTGCGGGTGAAAACTAGTTAAGTTATAAGGATAGTACAGACGCAATCAGATGATAGCAACCGATCAAGCTGAGTTTCGGCACTGTCTGGTAGCCTTGAATCGGAATGCTAAACGCGTAATGAGTGACAGCCCAAGCCAAGGTCCCCTCTCGGGGACCCTTGAGTCCAGTCACTCCATAGAGCATCCACCTAAGCGATCTAAGAGCTTGGTGACCTCCCAATCCTCTAACAATAACGAAGTTACAACCCAAACCGAGGCTCCTGAGGAAACCGAGTCTTGTTACTCTTAAACGATTTTCAGGCTAAGCGCCATCTGCGCTCGGCCACCTCAAGCCCGGTGAAGCTGTAAATGCCTCGACAAGACAAACTACTCAGCCACAAAAAAAAAGATAGCACAGTCATGAATGGATTAGAGACGAAGAAAGAAGCAATGTGAAAAAAGAGGATAAATTTTGTAAATTATACAAGATAGTGTCATATACAACATCCGTCAGTTATTTTTTTATATAAATTGACGGTTATTTTTGTAAACTGCCAGTGCCTCCGTACCATTGTATTCTTACAGGTGCCACATGCTTTATTTTCTCATTGATTCAGTCTCATAGTTCCCACGGTCCAGCCACAATCCCCCCGTAATGTGAACCAACCCCTGCGATTCATGAATTCACAAAAAGATTTAGGGTGAATCTGACGCACAGGTAGTGTGGGTGTATGTCAGAAAGCCTTATTTACTATTCGTTATACTAAATTATTCTTTGTTCTAATGGAAGTAAGGTTCAAATTCGATGTGTAGAAGCTCTCAATGTGATTACATCGCTATACAATATGGGTCAAAAGATAGGTTTGCTTATTGATAGAAATACGTTATGACCGTTGCTCTAAAGTTTTTTATAAGCTTTAGATTTTATTAAGCATATTGTTTTTTTATATTCATAATGATATATATAAACATTGTAATCTTTTTTATCTTAAGATACTTGTATCCTTTTAGATTGTAAAGAGAAATAATTTATTTGTAGAGTGACTCTAAAAATTTGAGAACCTATTCCAGTAATTCTTTTAATACTATGCGATATTTAAATTTAACTTTTGTGGCGTTCAAAACAAACATTTACTTTTCGTCAAATGCAATAAATTGCAAAGTACGTTTCGGTATTTGGATTTAAATATTTCGATACTAAAGTTAATGATCTTCAGTCGTATCCATATGGTTATAACGTTGCAGCTCATTTTTATTCGCTCCGTATATTCAATGTACTACAAATATGTTTTGTAGCTATGTAATTTACCAGTTACATTGTGATATGTAGCTTAAATGATTTGACTGATTCTGAATGGATATTGTACCCATATTGCTTTGTTCAAATAACATCTTACTTTTTATTATTATAAATGCAAAAGTTAAGTTGGACGTATGTTAGAAGGTATCTCCAGATTGTGTAAAAGTATTTCGCTGAAATTTAGAATAGATATAGAACACAGTTTGGAAGAACACATATATTTTTTTTATAAAAAAAATTAGCAGAATTTTTTTGGAAATTTACTAATATTTCTTTTACCATTCCAACTAAGCTCTAGGCTTGTGCTAGGATATGATTTACGACAATAGTTTAATGGCGAGATTCGAACCCCCGACCTCGTGATCGGAAATCCGTATCCTTAACCATTAGGCTATTGACGCTTTAAATATATTAATAAAGTTTTTTTTTGGTCCCCGAGAACGGATGCATAGACAGCTTGTATGTATATGAAGTCAAGTATTCCTTTTTATCTATATGTACAAAAGTTCCCTTTCGTATGTCAACATCGTAATTTCTTTTTAATTTGATAATATAATAATATTATCGATATAAGATAAAAAAGTTTACACTTAAAAATCTTGATAGTTTTTCTTCCGTCAATTAAAAGATAGTTCTTGAATATTAAGCAGCAATAGTTAAGAAATATTCATAATAGTAGAAGGAAGTTGCCTATAATAAAAGCGGAAACGGAAATGATTCAGGGCTCCGCACGTCGGCCAATAAGATGCCAAGTTAGTACAGGTGCCGCGACCTCGAATATTAAGCTCTCTTACAGCAAGTGTAACATATTTCTAAATAGATGTATCGAAAGAAATGTGCAAAAATGTCCATATCTCTTCTCTATCTCTTCTCTATCTAAACAGGATTAAAGAGTCAACAGTATGTTTTAGTTTTCAAGGTTTGATTACGAATCTCGTTATTTTTCTGATTTTATGGGACTGAAATATTGTTTTATCATCCCGGAAGTTGATTATATTTTGCATAAAACTTACTTACACTCTATTAGCCCGCCATCGGAACGTCAGCAAACAAAAAAAACTTAATGACGTTAAATGTCGAACCAACTTTATCTAGGAACACAGATTGCGAATTGTAATTAATAGCTTTTATATCGTTCTGAGTTAATAAAGTATTTACGGTCTATTTTATCTACAAGAGACCACACATGTAAGTTTTAATTCAGTAAAGTTCAATATATTCTAAACTAGACTCTCAGCCTGATTTTGCAATCAAAATGTTACATTAAAACTATAGTGTTCTTTTGAGAAGT
Organism: Papilio xuthus; assembly: GCF_000836235.2. Taxonomy (NCBI): domain Eukaryota; kingdom Metazoa; phylum Arthropoda; class Insecta; order Lepidoptera; family Papilionidae; genus Papilio; species Papilio xuthus. The sequence continues at coordinate 3,292,981 of NW_013532534.1, read as the reverse complement.
TCTCATACAGGTGAATCTTACACAATAATTTACGTAGCAGTCATATTTTGTGTAAATTATAGTTAACTTTTATATCTTACTATTATTATAAATGCGAATTTTTAGATAAATGTATGTTTGTTTGAAAATATCTCCGGAAAGGTTCTACGGATCTCGTTGAAATGGCATAGTTGTAGAACATAGTCTGGAAGAATACGTAGGCTACTCATTAAGTTTTTTTTTTAATTCCGCACGGACGGAATTACAAGCGACAGCTAGTAGTTGATTATTTCAAGCAATCTACGCTGTCTATAATCGATATAAGCTTGTATTCATTGATAGAAGTATCAAGGAACAATCACATAGCAACTAAATATCGGACGTAGCAAAAAAATTAATTTATAAATGAAAGAGATTAAGATATATAACACAAGTAATGAGTTAAATTACAAATCATGACGCGGAAATCATGGCCGGGGTCGTGATAAATAAAATAGGAACGATCCGAGTTGAACAATGGCGGGGGTTATCGAACCCCAGTACCATTTCGGTGAAGGTCTCTAGACCCGAGGCCGTACACTTGCGATTGGAATTTTTTAAAACATTCTTAACAAAACAATGTTATCGATTTCAAAACATTTCTTTAATTAAACAAATCCAAGTTTAAATAATTCTTCCGTAAGAATTATTTAGGACTGCAACACTCACTGTCGTTTGACGGTGATTCACTTAGTGTACCTTAGTGACCATAAATTAACCCTGAGTGATATAGTCAGTCTTTGTAAGAGACACTCCACTTAATACGATAACATTTATACATGCATGCACGGCTTCGTGTGCTCTTAATACTGGCAATTCTTGAGTATTTCATCAATCTTAATAGTATATAAGTCCTTCTGTAGAAGAGTCGAGAGAGATGCGTCAGGACGCACCGTTGTCTCAACCTACCCCTCTGAATTACGGGTGTGGGTAATCTTAAAACCTAGCTTCAGATCGGTATGTGAATATTGCTACGTACATATTTTACTAGAACTTACTGCTTACGTAGATTGTGTGAACAGGATTGATCTTAGATATAAAGGCAGATAGATATATAAAAACTAGTGTATACTGTGCCGACTCTCCATAGCGAAAATGGCAAATTGGTGATGATGATAAATGTTAGTAATTTTAGATATTCTTAGTCAGAATCCTTTAGCGCGCTTTCATTACAAAGTCAAGTGTCAGAATGATAAGTCAGGGGACATAAACGTCGACAGTTTTGTAAGGCTAGTGTTGCGCCAGTACTCCTGCACAGTGTCGGATTTTCTTCCTACCAGTACTTAGAAAAAAGAAACCTCTCTTTTTTATTTCTATAGTATTAGTTATTATCAGTGCTCTCAGTGTGTACCAACTGATGAGCTTCCATAGACAGCACCTGTTAAAAATTATGCCGCATTCCTGCCGTCCTCAAGTAACGGAGCAGTGGACGGCCTGTCTGTCGGGTTATTAATGTCTTCACATCACGCTACTGAAGTGTTTCCTAACATTAGTTTTCTTACGTCTACATCTATAATAGAGTTCAAGAAAACGTTGAATCTTAACAAGTTTCTGAGATACAACTTTGTTTATGGTGTTTTGAAAATGATGTTCCAAAAGAGACCAATTTTAGGACAGAACTTTTCACAATGGTTATGTGTAAGTGTTCGCAAAACTTTAAGTTTTTTTTTAAAGATTTAAATGAATAATCTCGGTCATTCCATTGCACTATTTATTAATTCTTAGTTGGATTTTCCTTACGAACAATATATCAATTTCTGGCATGAAGTGTGAAAAATTCTATTTTTATTGTTATTACTTATAATACAAGTGGGATAAATGTATTCTGTAATAATCACAAGACGTTAAGAGGCGGTAAAACTACAATCATTTATAGGATGTTTTATTTAAAAACCACTTCAGTAAGTTTTTTATTGTCCGTTTT
>NW_013532534.1:3287315-3290123 GCF_000836235.2 Papilio xuthus | reverse complement strand
ACTACAAACATTTATAGGATGTTTTATTTAATAACCACTTCAGTAAGTTTTTTATTGTCCGTTTTATTGTGTTTTAAATCACAAAACTCTGCAGTAGAAAAGAATAAAGATTAAAACATAATCAAATCATAGTTTTTTAGAAACTTTGAAGCGAAAAAAAGTTGTTTTTAGAAAAATGTTTTAAAATAGTAGATGGACTTAACTGTACATACATGGTGATCATTTTTTACAAAAATAGACGAGACAGAAATAGCAATTATAAAATTAATTTAACTTTGTTTTTGATTATCGGATCATTTAATCAATAACACTATAGAAACGTTATAATTTTTAGTAATACATCGAATTGATATATAAACACGGCTAAACACTCAAGTATATTCGTCCGGTGGCGGCACCGACTAGTTTACTGGTGTAGTGGTACTGGTATTATTTCGCGGACGCGGCCCGTCGCTCACTGGGTGACCACTCATCCTGATGAAGGGCCGCCGATGGGCTCGAAACTAGTCGGTGCCGCCACCGGACGAATATACTTGAGTGTTTAGCCGTGTTTATATATCAGTTTTAGTATAATGTCTCACGAAAGTTTGGATAATTTAATACATCAAATATCCGTATTCGCGGATATCCGTAAAAATCCAGATCCGAAATCTGAATCTCTTAATTATTATTGTCTAGTTCTTTGTTACTTATTACTTTATTCTTTTTGTTACCGATATCACTGTCGCAACGGACCCTGTTGACGTCTACCGCATGAAACATAAACCTATGTTTTCCTTACCTCATTCGCTTCAATGAAACAAGTTACGTGACATTCTGTACCTAAATATATAGAATTTACTTTGTAGAAATTGTTACACAAATACATTATGTATTTCTTCAGTTTGTATTCACAAAATACGACTATATTATGGGTTTAAATATAATATGTAAAAGTTAAAAAAACGTATGTATGTAAATAAGGGCCTTGTCTAAACGTTTTAATGTACGAGTTAATTCAGCAAAAGAAATTATTCAATGTCTTATATTTAGTATTTTAATAAAAGATAAAAGTTCAGCAATATTAAATTTTAACCTTAAATATATTTGAAACTAACAATCATCTAATACATAGTTAAAATTCTTTATTACATTCGCCGTACAATGGTAAGCAAACATAGTAACAACCCAGTAAAAAAATAACGCAATTGCGCAATAATAAAGAAAAAAACCTTAACGTGATAACCGTTAAAGTTTTTTTCTTACTTAATATAAATGGACAGCAATCGTTTTTACAATAAAGCGTCTAATACGCCATCTAGTACTGTTCTGTGGGAAACCACAAAACCTACTGAGCTGGCACACAAATAGAGCCGCGACGAACGCGTACACACATTCACTTCTTACAACTCACACACATACACAGTGACATAGAAAAACGAACATTACCGTACGCACACAGGCGCGAAGTTACAGCCTCTTACGTGAAGAACGTAAGCGGCTGCGGAACTCAAGATGGCTGACATTGGCAATGGTCGTTGACCCAGCGCGCGCGCAGCCTTCAAAGCTTAGCTCTGACATTAGAGAGGTTGTTATTTTCCGACGGGTTTTTGTTTTATTAGTAGACTATTCGGTGTATGAGCGAATTCAAACAAGTTGTAGCGTTGTACTTTCAAAATACGCTTGCATTTTGTACAAATGTTATCTAGTTTAGATTTATATTTACGTCACCAACGCAATTATCAGCGTATTGAAATGCCACATAATATCGTGTTCCATTCACAATTTTGTTTTCGTTTCGCTTTTGTAGAGTAAAATGACACGCAGAAATAGGACAGATAACATACACCAATAAGGAGTTTTTAAAAACAATTAAAATATTTTTATGTATCGGTTTTTTGTCTCCTATTTGCATTTTAGTTTATTGATTTGTTTTTAATATAACATAGAGACAAAAATAACTTTGTTACTTTGTTGAATACATGTCACCTTCAATCATTTATGTGCCACAGAATCCTATTTGTAATATTATAAGCTTAAAATTATTTTATTTCATATATTTCAAGAAGATAAATACGATATTATAACATCCAGTAGTCATAAGATCATTAAGGCGCACTAGCGCCGCGCGCGGCGGAGCGCGTCAACAGCGGAATGTAGCTCAAGCTAACGGTGCGCGCGCGCGAAAAAACTCAAGTTCACTACCATGGAAGATTGCGCGGCACCGCATTACCGCGCGGTTACGTTGTCGCGACGTCTACTTACCAGCTATTATGTCGATACTGTAACTATGTATTATATAACAATAAAACTTTATATTACAGTTTTTTATCTGTGATTTTATATTTTTAGTCTATATAGAATTGTATTTTATATGAAATGGTAGTATTGGAACAATGTTTATGAGTAAAAATTTTATGTTAATAATATTTTGATTTAAACTTAATTTTTGTATAATATTTATTTTATGATGCAATTAGTATCTGACAGTTTTGTTTTCATACTGCAAGTTAATTGTTAAATTCATAATCATGTCTTTAGATAAATTGGGCATGTATTATACAAAACTGGGAATACTTTAATAAAATCACATTTTGATATTGATAAAAAAATACTTATTTACTTTTACTCATTCAATTTCATTAGATTGTAAAGTATTTAACGGCGAGTTAGTGTGAGCAATAATATCTGGAATATTCAGCCATCATCACTGTTATGACGTGGGAAATCTAATTGTTGAAATCTTCAATCGTGGGTAAACCGTTCGTCCAATTCTTAAAATGTTAATTACTATACTTTGTAGTCACTACTGATTTTCGTGCGAACTTT
>NW_013532534.1:3265609-3286751 GCF_000836235.2 Papilio xuthus | reverse complement strand
GACCTATATAGTAAGAAGGTCGGGGAAGCAGCTGAGGAGTTAGGATGGGTCAGTAGAGGCATCATTTTAGAATTTATTACGGAGCATTTTTGTTTTGTTTTCGAAGCGAAAAGGGTTGGCCGCAGGGTGATATTAAGGTGTTCATATAAGTAGTTTTGCACCTTGTGCTATCAAATCTTTTTCATCGACAAAGGCTTTGTAGAAAAAATCAATGGAACAGGTGAGAGGTTTGCAATATTTTAGTATGAATGGAAAATGACTAATGTATATCAAACTGATTCGACATTAAAATGAGATATAACAGAATGGAATAATTTTTTTTCCGTTTGTCAATGCAATTTGTGGAATTTAAATTGTTCTGAATATTTTTTTTTTATATCATAAGGCAAACGAGCGAGCGGCCACCTGAATCGCTGAAATAGCGAAGTGACTGTTGCCCATAGACATACGCAATTGCATATGCGTTGCCTACCTTTAATCGACGGAGGAGAGGATACACAGAAAGAAAATATTTTCCCCTTCCATGCATCCTCTCATCCGGAAAGTCCACTTCTACTTCCCATCCTTTCCTTATAAGAAAAAGGGTGGGAACGGAAAGAGGACTAAATTAGGCCTCCGGGACGCACGCCCATCAGACGAAACGTGGAATTGCTATCACTTCACGCCTGTCTTCTGTGTGGTCGTGGTATTTCACCGGGCGAGCCGGGCCAATTCGTGCGAAGATGTTAAAGCGGGCTCTACCACTGACTGTTAATGTTTTTGTTGTCACAAAATAAACGTAAAATTGCTTCGTTCCTTGCTTTGTTTTGGCGTGGCTTTAAGTTAAAATTGCTCAAAATTAACTAAACCATCAAGACTTACAATTTATTTTTTACATTTCTAGGTGTGATGTTAAGGTTTTTTTTTACAATTATTAGAATTTCTATTCGTTGTATAGAAAATAAATTCAGTTGAGTCAGAGTTGGAATTGAAATAATAATCCTATTAAAAAGCAATTGCTGTTACACGTAATGAACGCACTTCTATCGTAGTCAAGCAAAAAACCTGCGAGATTCATTTTATATAGACACAATAGATTTATAGACCTCGTATACAAAAATCAATTGTTATTCAATTTATATTACAGTATGTTTCTATTACATCGCACAAACGTATATATAGAGATACTAGCTGTCGCCCGCGACTCAAACTACACGATATATTAAAAACAATTAAGTAGCCTATGTGTGCGTAAAAACCACTTTCACATCTATGCCAAATTTCAGCGTGATCCATGCAGACGTTCTAGACATACCTTCTAATAAACATCCTACCATCCAGCTGTTCATACAAACATTCGTATCGTTATATTAGTAAGATTGCCATTACTCTCCGGTTGTTTTTTTTAATACTATGTTTTTGTAGAAATGTTTCAGTAGAGGACATTCAAAAACACCATTGTATATTCATCAAAGAAGTGAACTATTATGTACTAAACCACAATAACAGTAAATGTAGAGATAACTGGTTGTTTCAAAATATTCCAATTAAAATCATAAATCAGTCGCAAGAAATTGTAAATGTATTTTTTAAAATACTTTTAGGATATCGTCATCTCTATATCTATGAGGTCTGTGGTATTGCATCTGCGCGAAGGAAACATATTGGCTTTGTACCGCCACACCTGCGGCGCACTCCCACGCTCTGTGCTGCATTACTGTTCGTACTATAACTTCGTAGTACATCGTATAGTGCCTTTATTACTTCGCTACATATCTTGTGGTACGATCGCTTAGCGAACTTTACGTTACGATTCAAATTGTTTTAACATAAATGTAACATGAATTGGAATTTAAGACATCCTGTAGTTTTTTACGATAAGAGAGAAACGAACGACTAATGTTTAATGATCACCGTTTAAGAACATCCACTTCTCTAGCATTCCAAAGGAAGTGTTGATGCACTGCCAATTCTGACGACGATTGGCTTCTTTTCTTGAAACATATTTCACAAACACATCACTCAATAAAACGTCCACATTTTGGACGTGACAAGATAAAAATACAAAAATTCAGAAATTTTACTTAAGGAATTGCCTGTCTGTCTAGAACCGAAATCTCTAAAAGTATATTGAATTAACATTCATGTTACCATGTAAAATGACATTATAGAAATTTGTATTACGTAAAAAACAGAGGTTTCGGCTTTCACTTAAATAGAAAAAAACGTTCCCATGTCGTTTTTGCTAGCAATAAAATGCACAAAAAAATCCTTTCGATTTCCGTTCAGGTTTGAGAGGCGCCATCTGCCATTATTCTTTTCACGTTTGTTTTGATTAGTTTTTTTGTTTGCCTGGATTTCACCGGAAGTCTTTAGTACAAGTTGGTTGCTTATTTGAGTATTAATTAAAAGCGTGACTGCGGACAGTTTCGTATTTTTATTTTATCGCAACTTCAGTAATCGTAAATACAATAATAATCATTATTTAATTTTTATTAAATTATTGTGGACAAAATGTAGATGGACTGAATTTAAATCATTAGTTGTAATGTATTCTTAAATTATCAAAGTCGGTATTGAATACAATTGGTACTAATTACAATCCGCTATACTAGTTAGGCCGATGTTCTTTGTTACATTTTACCTCAGCCTATTTATTTTAGGTGCATAACTTTCTTCGAAATTATTTATAAGAGGGTTGTACAAAAACTGTTCAGAAAAAAAGAATCATGAACAGAAAACAACAGATTGAAAGAGAGTTATATCTAAACGGATCACAAATGTTTCATAAATAAGGACGATCTATTGTTTAAACATCAAAGGAAACTTTACCTTTACTTTCTTTGCGGTGTTTCTTTATATTCTTTTATCTTATTACTATTACGATAAACATTTGTTTACGCTATAGTTAAAGTACAACATAACGTAAGTTTACAATTAATGATAATAACTTAACCAAAACATAGTTTAACATAAAAGGAGTCGCAACAACACCTTATAGTATCCACATTATAACCGTTTTTTAATATTATTATATAAAAACATACATTACGTCCTATCGGAAGTTGCTCTATTTTTGGGGAGAATTTTGCAATGAATTGCAAGTTCCCACACGTATGATAACCGGATGTTACAAAGATCTCCAAACTTTACGCACATATCGTTTTCGAAATTTAGGAGTAACAAAAATGCATCCTGTTCTATTTATAAATCGATAATTGTATAGTAGCCATATTAGAATGAGTTTATGGGATTTTTCCTAAATATCCATTTGTAAATATACTACGTGATAAATAATGTTATTTTATAAGATATGATCAAATTAAGTTTTAATTTTTTATTTTAAAGTGTTTTGTAATTGATTTTTCTTCAAAGCTTTTAGTTCTACTAACTGATTAAACTAATTAAAAGTTGTCATAGTTTTGAATACCGAAAATATAATTTACTAAATTATATTAGTGTAAGTGCGGTAAGTATTTATTTAATTTGTTCTCAAATTCTCTATGAATATATAATATAATAGTAGTCTGAGATAAAATCGATATGATACTGCTCATTTTGGAAGAGTTATAGAAAAAAGGCTTCGTCCCGAATAGAAACACATCTGTCGAAGTTCCCACGGCGGCAGGAAAGGATTGCAGACCCTTCATAGGTTAAGATAATTTACTTTATTTCCTTCACTTATAATATCATATTAGGGTAATTATTCGTATAAAAAGAGTAAAAACAGAGTCTCTAGTTTTCAATATTTTTTATTTAGTCAATTGATTCTTCTTCTTGTTGTCAGCCATGAGACGCCCACTACTGGGCATAGGCCTCCCCCAAAGATCCCAAAGTAAATTGATTATTAAAATTATATATTTACAAAACTGATGTAAACATGACGACGCGAAATGGCGGAAGAACACGGAAGACTTGACTGACGACGATCCATAAGCATTTGAAATAAATTTACCTTAAAGAAAAAGACTCCAAGAATCTACTATCTGGAGAATTAGGACAAGGAAAATCGACCTCAAATAATTGGGAAAAGTCATATGTGGATGATGAAATTGCTTAAACGTTCAATAACGATCTATAAATATTTTCTATTACTTTATATTTACATTTGTTTGGTTCAAACGTTTAGTTCAAACGTTACAAAATATTAGCTGTCAAATATCATTTCTCTAGAAAAAATATGCTAGTATCGAATAACTGTAAAAAAAGTCACTGGAACAAATATTATTTGCGTGTGAGCCGGATTTAGCATAACTACGTAGCTGTGATGTTATAATCAGTTAACACTTTTTTCGAATGATAATTTTCAAAATTGACTAACATTATTTCTTATATGTGCATAACCTATTTAATTTATGAAAAGAAAAAATATATGAAATTTTGTTACGTAAGACTTCCGTCTTTGGTTCCTGCCCTTAAAAGACATCAACGCGCTGACCCTCTATTATCGTTACAAATGTTAATACATAAGGAAGGAGTATTTAAAGAAGTTGCAGTTGCAAGGAAAAGTAAAATAATTTTAGTAAATGTGCAATTGTATAATGTATGTACGTGTGCAACCTTATTTATTTTCAAGAGAACAAGAGAAGTCTAAAAAGAAGGGAAAAATAATTGAGTTTTGTCAGTTAAACATAATTTGAAAATTTAAAGATGTTTAACTTAATCGTTAGCATCTGCTTTTCTAATACCAAATGTCTGAGAACCTAAAGTGCACATAATTCACTTAACAACTATACTGAGGCTGAACCAAATTTAGTAAACCGCCACTTGCGGTGAAGCCTGAATTCTCCTGGTCCATATAAACATCTGACACATGTTACTATAATTTGTCAAAAGATTCGTATGGGAAACAAAACATTAATGAATTAAAATATAAGAAGAAATAAATATTTATTTTACTTTGTTACCCGAGAACATAGATTTAAATTCAATATGTCTATTTACGAATATTTAACACGAATTAATTAGATCATAATTATGATGAGATGTCTTTAATAATAGTCGCTTTCATATTAAACGTAATTTGTGCATTTCTTTTTTTTTATATTAAAGTATTAGCAGATGTTTTTGTAAATTTACTAATATTTCTTTAACCATTCCAACTAAGCTCTAGGCTTGTGCTAGGATATGGTTTACGACAATAGTCGAATGGCGGGATTCGAACCCCCGACCTCATGGTCGGAAATTCCGTATCCTTAACCATTAGACTATTAAACGCATCGTGTAGAAGAAACAATACTGAAATAGAAGAACATATTTTCATCAAAGTAAAATATGTATAAACAAGTCAAGGTGGGCTGTAGTTATGATATATGGTTCAATAATGCAAACCCTTTGACGGCTTTTGTGCAAACGTACACCACATGACTTGCACTTCTTGCATTACAGTCGCAACCGCAAACGCAGATTGCGTACATTGGATACAATCGTTAATTTTTTCTTTGCTGCCATTGTTAATGGCAGATGATTTAAATTTCGAACAATACTCAGTCCGACAATTGGTCGCGGTTAACTTTCCATACAAATTCATTGCGTGACATCTTTGAATATTTCGCAATAGCACATGTGTTTAGTACGCATGTGGCCTACAAGGTGTTTGTTGAATGCTACTTATCCATCATAATTTGAGTTATCATTTCAATTCTATAATTCTCCAAAAGCTGTATAAAATTCATAAATGCCAAGCGTATAAAGACGTATCATCTACATACTCATGTAAATCATTTTGATGACCCTTTATATATATATAAATTGAAGCCATTCTCGTAGTAAGAATTTATGATACTATATAAGTATATAAAAAAAAACATTTGATAAAGAATGAAAGGCAGTAAGAGTAAATTAATAATTTCACACATAAGTGTTTTAGGGAACTGGTCGTCTTTTATAAAAATGTTTTTCTGATTTATTGAAAAATGTAACTTATTTAACGCTTGAATAGTAACTATAAAGCTTGGTCGTGAGTCCAATGACCTAATTGCAAGGTTGCCGATACTTTTCTTTATTTTGTCGTTCACTCTGCGTTACAATCGACGTGATCGATCATTGCACAGACAATAAAATGAAGTATTCACTCACACAGTTGAAAGACCCAACGTTTAAATAGCCTTAATTGACGAACAAACACTCGTCGTACTCCCGTGAATCTGGTATTGCGAAATGTTTGACCATATCCAGTATCTCGCGTATGGTTTTCAAACGATATTTGTCAACTCCAGCACTTTGGAGAATTTGTAAAGAGGTACTGGTTCATGTGGGATTAATTATTTTGTGATCGTTTGTACCGGACCTATTTGTTTGTGTGATGAATGTTCTCAACAAATATAAGTTATTTTTTTTATTATTCACATAGAAATAGCTCAAGTTATTATATTATAATAACACACAATGAATTAGATATTCTTATAATAAATCCAACATTAAGTTAGATGTAAGTTATTAGTTATTTTTAAATTAGCTTATAATTATTCCTCCTAACCGCTTAAATATAAAGAAATGTATTTTTAAAAGATTAAATTTCAATTTTGAATTATTATAAGAATCGAAATCAAAATCTAATTGTAAGCTAGAACTGTATGTATTTTGTCCGTCGCTCGTTATAAACACTTTAAACATGATCTTTAGTCGTCCGTAACTTGAACAAGCAGCCTACGTGTGTTTGAGCACGCAAGTACTAAGCGCAAGGATAAATAATGTTGGTAGAACTGATTCTGGTTTTTCAATCGTAGGATACATCAGCGCTATTTTTTTTACAATCACAGACTTCTGCCTCTTACTATGATAGATGACAAGTGTTTCCAGAGAAGTTTAATATAATATGGATATGCCAAAATATTTTTTTTATTTCTATATTTCTTACTATAAAATGAAAATGACTAACAAATAGACTGTAATTAGCAGTTGGCTTAAAATAATTTTCAAGTTTTTTTTTATTTGCTTACAGTTCGATTAAAATAAAGCTTAATTTTAAGGGCTTTTGATTTATTATTTTCTTATTATATTATATTTAGTATCTAAATTGAAGTAAATACTCATATATCAATAAATTATCACTCTGACAACAAAGATGGAAGGTTTCGTTACATAGGCGTAACTAACGGTAGGGTGTTATTTCACACCTATATTCGAAGACTGTGGTATCTTTATTTATGCTACTACGCATATTTCTTGGTTGCGAAATATTTTTATTTTCAAAGATATTTTTTATTAATAAACATTAATAAAACCTTGTTGCTCATTAATTTTGTTTGCTGTGAAATGGAAATAAATTTTATTTATTTTTATTAATATTATATTATTTGTATTCCATACATTTCCAACGTTCACTGCTCGGGGTGAACGACCTCTCATGTCCTCCGCAAGAGTTATGTCTTAGATGTCGGTCGCTGAAATCTTTCATGTTTCTTTCATATGTTTTAAGAAGTTTTGAAATAAAGTTAAAGATTAATCTGGCAATACAAAAACAATTCTACTTAAAGAGCCAACATGTTTTCGTATAAGAATTTATTTTGTACTAACTTTTGTTCCAAACACCGTCCGAGCAAGATTAAAAATAAGATAGATAGAATGTTTTGTTTAAAAACAATTTAGTTGGTTTTTCAAAATGATTTTATCTTAAAATCAAATCCTTTAACTTAATTGATTAATAATCTACGTACATGTATAAAAATAAGTGAGTATTGAAGTCTGTGATTAAGGAAAGGCCAGTACAAACGAGGCAGGAGCAGGTCCATGGGCCTCCGCATTGAGGCTGACCTACTGCCGGAGTATTGACCCCCACGCGCTCACTCCCTCACTTTTAATATTTCGATGACTCCTACGAATAATGTCGTAAGACAAAAATGCGAATTTTCAGTACAGCCATTTTAGTCTATACTAACATATAAGTGTTCTTATGTTAAGACTATATTACATTAAAATCGCATTATTTAAACAAGATGTATTAATTTTAAGGATTATAAAGATCTTTTTTATGGGAGTACACAAAGTATAAGTAGTAATTTTGCTACAAAAAAGTTACGACTTTTTGCGTAGGATCCCGTCCATTTACGTAGTATGTCTGTAAGAGCTTTTATAATATATCTTTGAAGAGAATAATTGGCCACTGGTCATAACTCTTAACCACCAATAATGTCAATAATAGTTGGCGACGAGTTTTGCAATTGTTAGAAGTAAGACAACATGTTGCAGAGATAATTAAATTTAAATTAAGAAGGTTTTTAATTCAAATTAGACATTAAAAAAAACCGCCACCACAGGGCCCACGTAGCTAACCCACATTTTGCCGGAGTATTGACCTCTCAATTCATTCCGTATAAAATTAACCAGCCATGAATTTCTATTGTACCTTTGCGTGCAAGGCATACCTTCACTACGCAGATTTTTTACTTTTTCTCAACGGAAATTTTCGTAATACCACCTATTAAAGACATGAGAACGATACCACTAAGAAATACAAAAATGTTAGAATTTTCGTCATTGCTTGCTATGAGGATGTTGCTTGTTGTATAAAAAATCATCTATACTATTATAATATTATAAAGGTATGATTTGATCGTTTGCATTGAATAGGCTTTGAAACTACGGAACCCATTTTTTCGGAAAAATTATTTCACTGTTGGGAAGATACACTATTCCCGGTTGTGATAGGCTATATTCATTACTAGATTTGTTTTTATTATCACCAGATAGATGTACACCCCGATTTTTTGTCAGAACATCAAGTTGTCATAAGTCAGAATAATTTTAGGGTCGTCAGACTATCATGGATTTTTATTGTAGATGAATTATTAAAGCTTGATCTTATACTCTTTTATAGTTATGTTTATGGTAATAGTAATATTAACATAGATTTATTTGTTCTTTGTGCTTAAATACAATGGCATACTGTAACACGAATTAGAATATTGTTACCTAAGAAGCCACACATTTACACTTTTAATTACACACTGTTAAATTTCAGCTTTGTTTTCCCATGTTTAAAGTAACGAAGCGTATTGAATAAGTTAATTAGGAAAATTTAACTTAATTATGTTAAATTATTAATAAATATATTTCTTTCTCCGGATGTAAGAATATTAACATAGTATTTAATATCAACAATTTATATGGAAAAATATTCTCATAGGTTTAAATTTGATTAAGTTTACCCTTTTTCTTCACCGTGGGTTTTCACGGTAGTGCATATTAAATGCAAGTTAAGTAGACAAAGACAATGAATAAAAGAAATATTTTAAACACAAACATATTTAATCTTTCGAATATTTTGTAATTTGAGAACAACATAACAATCGCAATATCTCAAGTCGTTTTTCAGTCAGATTATAAAAGCTTTATTACATTTGTTCAATAAATTTATTTCAATCAATATATCCTGTCATCTGCACTATCTTTATAAGTTACAATAAATAAGCAGAATCAATAAAAACCTTTATCAATACACCTGCTGGTTGAACAACTTCTTGTGAACGAGTCAAGAGTAAACCCGACAATATCTCAGTTATGACATACAGTAAAATGTTTACTTTGAAGCCTCTTGTCTATTTCATGTTCGGTAGTTCAAACAACTTATTAGTGGCTTGTCACGCGTTGCTCGGCAACGTTCGAATTTAGCACATTTAGTTCTGTCGTGAGTTAAAGGTTGAAGACATCTCCTGCTATACTTTCTCATTAGAGCGTTACATTTCTGTATTATAGTTGACCCTTTTCAACGAATATATATTTTTTTCTGTTGAATATTTAAAGTTGAGTTCGAAAATTAATCTTACTAATATTATGAATGCGAAAGTTTGTTTAGATGGATGTTTGTTAGTAGATATCTGCAGCACGGTTCAATAGATTATGATGGAATTTAGCACAGTTGTAGAACATAGCCTGGATGAACACATAGGCTATTGAAGTTTTTTTTAATACCGCGGATGAAGTCGTGGGCCACAGCTAAAAGATAGATAAAAGAGAACATTTATAATTCATTATTATTTTAGTTTTGTAAATAGATTTATTCGTGTCATGTATCAAAAGTGCTGAGCAACAAATTTACTCGAAAAAAGTAGAGTTTCTTATTTTATTACATCTATTTATCATCGGTGACATCTTTGAATTTAAACGTTGAAAAATGAAAGTGAATTAAATTAACTAGTATTCTTACATCTTTATCAATAGGGCATCATTGTTTTAGTCACGTTATATTTAATTGGCTGCAGAGCTCGCCCGATAAATGGCTCACGTTGGCATTTCATACGCAAGTACCTGGCATTAACAATGTTGCCTTTCTCGTTCTTAGGCACGGGACAAGCAGGATGCGAACCGGTCCCTTGCAGCCTTCCCGCGATAAAAACTAACATCCTACCCATAACTCGTAACTTCTTCTAGTGAATGTGCCTAGACGGGACGCAGTAGTCTATTGCGAACCATTTATGTTCTCCAAGATCGACATAACACTTCCTGATAACTGTCTCTGCTGTAACGTAACTTATATAAATTTAATTTAAACAATATATACCTGGACTACATTTTAATTTAAATTAAGTCATTAAAGGTTATAAATCCTTGCATGCTGGCTCTTTCTGAGTGGGATAAGGCCAGTAAGATGATGACAACAATTTTAAAGGCACAAGTTTCATATACATATCTATCTATCTATTTATCTATCTATCTATCTATCTATCTATCTATTAATCTTATGTAAAAGTGAAGATTTCTTTATGTTTGAATAAAGAGTACTCGAAACAAAGAATAGTGAAAAGACAATTGCTTAAAATAAGAAATACTATGGTAACTGTTATTTGATAAAATTCACTACACGCTTGTAAATTATTATTATTGTATAGCTGTCACCCCCAACTCCGTCCGCATGGGTTAAAAAAAAAACTTAATAAGCTTATGTGGTCTTCTATATGTATACCAAATTTCATTGTAATCCGTTCTACCGTTTTGGAGATACCTTAACAAATATCCATCCATAAAAAATCGATCCATCCAAACATTCGCATAGTTATATATTAGTAAGAATTCATCATATGTAAATGTTGAGACCATTCCATTATTTACTACATAAAAGGTGACGTAAGTACAAATAGCTCAAGTACAATATAAAGCGATATAACATGTTACATTAGACAAGGACTATAATTAAGAGATAAATTGCGAATGCGTATAACATTGAAATCGTTCCTATCAAAGATCAACTAAATTATTAAACAAGGTAAACGGTAGAAACTTGAAAAAGTTATTACGTGAACAAGATTAATAGTGATGCAAAGGCTATTTGATTTTTAATTTAAGGTCTCTCAGTTAAAAAGAGATATCGATAGTAAAAGTGAGAGGACAATTTCCTTTCATTAATTTTAGTTAGTATGACAATAAGTATGACATCAAATTTTGTGTGGCGTACTTAGTAAGGTTTATATTACAAATAATTAAAATTATTACTTAATAACTAATTTGATGTGATTTGAGTCTCTTAAAAGTTACGATTACTCTGGCATTAAACTAGTTGTCTCTATAATCTTTGTAATGGCGAAGCAGGCGCGAGGTGTGCGGGAGTGGCACCGCTGTTCAGTCACGGTCAAGGTCTGAATTGCTGCGATATACTTGACTGCGCGACTTATGTACACCTTTGTTTTTGTTTTATGTACTGTGTTTGTTTCGATTTATAAGCTTAGAGTCCTGTTATCATATACCTTATGAAGGATATTGTGTATTGTTAGGAAGTAAATCCGACACTGTGCCGGTGTACTAACGCAACACTAGCCGTACAAAAATGTCGACATTTATGTCCCCTCACTAATCATTCTGACACTTGACTTGGTAATAAAACGCGCCATTCGCGCCAAACGATTCTAATTAATAAAGTCATAAGTATTATTGTAAAGTCAATATCGTTTGCGCTATACTATTATTTGATTTAATAATACTACATTTGTCAACACTGAAATAAGGATGGTAATTAGTAGATAACAAAGTGCTTTAGAAGTTGCATTTAAATACAGCGCACATACAGAAACTTACTTACTATGTGTAATGAAAACCATATTAAAACACATTTGGACTACCTATGCTAAAATGAATGTGTTTTTTTTATATAATACTAAAATGAAACGACGATAAACGTTGCGTTTTTTTCTTCAAAGTTTAACGATTTTGTTTCAAAGCTTAGAGATTAGAGATTACATTCAATATGTTATTGTTCTCGTAAGTGTTAGATAAAAAAGCAAGACATTAGGAACAAATGTATCATTACATGACTACCGTATTTCTATCTTATATATAATGACGATGACTGCGGTGAGCAATATTAGAGCAATGCCACAAGAGACCACCACTGAGTTATTTTAAAAGAAACTAGCAAAGCTCTTGCTTTTGGGGAGTTCGCGAACATTTTTACCTTGACATAATTGAAGAGTGAGTTTCTTAGTAAAGTATACCACAAAACTTTTAACATTGTGGGCTAGTTTCGGGCTCTCTCTTGGTTCGCTTGTTGATAAAAATGATTCTGCCAATGGACCCAAGAGACAAACTGACGAGGCATTCTATACAACGCGTCGTAGCAGCGTCAAGACAATGTACATAGATCTGTATTTATTTTAAGCAATAAAATTCAACTCTCGTCGATGACGCTGTGGTGTCGTACACCAAAGTGTTGCATTTATATACGGCATTTGATGCGATCAAAAGGTGCGACACAATGCTTAGTTACCGCAGCCGCAACGGCTATGTGGCATATCTCTAAATCGTAAAGTATGACATCGGCTACCGTTAGCCGCGACAATCGCGCCTCTGCGGTGTATACTGTACACTCTCACACTCAAGGAATTACCCGTAAAAGACGTAATTGTAGCTCGTAAGAAAAACGCCCTTCGCGTTATGGTCTGTGGGAGTTTTGTTCATTTATTTCTTGTTGCTTTAGTAACCGCTTCTCGTCTGCGAACAAATCACAGAATGAAGTGCAATGTATTATGTTAATTTTGCAATTTGTGATGTTAGTCTTAGGATTTAATTATATACGTATATATACATCAAATATTTATGTCTAAGAAAAATTACAAAGACATAAACAAAGTTTGAATTTAATGTATTTTTATAAGAATAGTATTATATTCACATTGTTAAATTTAAAGAGAAAAAGCCAATGACCTTCGTATGAATTTTTAAGATAAAACAAATGGCGAATTTGCATTTGTTGAAATGTAATATTATTTATTGGCTGATGACTAAGTAGTTTTATAGTTTGATTTTTCATATTTGCGACATAAAATATAATACATTCTCGTTTGTTTTTCTCAATCCATAGAGAATAGAAACTTATTTTTTCATAGAATAATTAATATAGGAAATTAAAAAGAGTTCCATCGGAGAATTCAATAATTCAAGATTTTTTTTTAAATAATGGTCTTTATATTTAAACTTCGTTTAATTATTGTATTACTAGCTGTCGCCCGCGACTCCGTATGCGCGAAATTTAAAAGAAAGAACTATTGGTGGCAGCGTAAAGCCTTCCTATATAAATGGACTATCCAACGAAAAAAAATTTTTTCAAATCGGACCAGTAGTTCCTGATATTAGCGCGTTTAAACAAACACACTCTTGCCTTTTATAATATTAGTATAGATTTCAATTGTGGTAAGCGTCGACCGTGAATTCATTTCGATTGCTAATACTAACCCTTATTATAATAGCGATCACATGGGATATCATGTGCCTGTTTATCTAATGTGTTTTATCATTGAAACACCTTGCATACATCGACTCGGGTCCGTAGTATAATGACTTATTTTGAAATGGTAATACCGGACCGAGGATAACGTTGACTTCAATATTTCTCGTTATTTTTGTTACTCTTTGTCCTTCATTAATAAATATTTTCAACATTGAATTTAATTTATTGGCCATATAATTATTACGTAATCAATGGGAAGGTAGAAAATTATTAAAATTAAAAAAAATCTATTTAGAATTAATACTTTTAACATGTTTATTCCAATAACGATAACAATAAAGGAATCATTGACCTTTAAATTGATTTATTTTATCTTACTAAATTTAAAATTATGTTTACACGTTATTAATTACAAGGTCCTTTTTTCTAATACATGGGGACAATTAAAAAAATATGCATATAATTTTCAACCAGAATAACCCAAAAATAAAACATTTAAAATTTATTTTTATGATAATTTATAACTCGCAAGATCATAAAGAATCATTATTAGTTATTTGTTCGTAAAAACTTTGTAATGAACAACCGCGTTATCTGAATAAGTCATATTGTTATCTCTGTTTGTTTTCAAGAAAATGAAGGAGAAGGCAATATGTGTAAGAAGTGCTTCGACAGTGGAAACACATGATAAGACTTATGTTTCATCGAAATACAAATATGGTAAGTACACAACAGTAGAGCTTTGTAAGTCATTCATCAGTAGTTTTTTATGTTTTTTTTTGTAAACGTAGGCGTTTAAAGAACAATACGTGAACCTTGAATATGATTTATAATCTTAATGTTACATATTATTTAATGTAAAAAAAAATTAACTGCCTTTTGTTATATTGGTTTAAATGATGTGCAGATGTTAGGGTTAGAACAAAACTTCTAATTTGCGAGTATGTATGTATGTACATGCAGTTTGTATAAAGACAGAGCCGTATTGTCAGTTGCTTAGTATTGATTTCTCATACTAAATGAACATTAAAGGGACTATTAAACGAATGTGAGTGTACTCTTAAAAGTTATCATGTTTTATTAACACTCCTTAAGTTGTATGAAACAGAACCTTTACAGTGGTAGAGCCCGCTTTAACATCTTCGCACGAATTGACCCGGCTCGCCCGGTGAAATACCACGACCACACAGAAGACAGACGTGAAGTGGAAGCTATTCCGCGTTACGTCTGATGAGTGTGTGTCCCGGAGGCCTTATATAGTCCTCTTTCCCTTCACACCCTCTTTCTTATAAGGAAAGGATGGGAAGTGGAAGTGGACTTTCCGGATGAGAGGATGCAAGGAATGGGGAAACATTTTCTTTCTGTGCATCCTCTCCTCCGTCGATGAAAGGTAGGCAACGCATATGCAATTGCGTATGTCTATGGGCAACGGTCACTTCGCTATTTCAGCGATTTCAGGTGGCCGCTGGCTCGTTTGTCACCTTGTGATATAAAAAAAAAACCTTGCGTGAAATGCGTAAAACGTATTGAAATTTAATAATAATATTGGGTTCAAGTTATACTCAACCTTAAAACCGTGCGTAATGAATTAAAGTAGCAAGGATAATTTCCTGGTAGACGCATTTACTCATCCTTGTCCTACTTAGCTTTGTGGAGGCTACCTCGGACAGCGACGAGGAACGGATGCGTTGTAACACTTCATGAATTTTAAAGATAGTATAATTTTTCCTTACGATGTTTTAGTGGTCATTTTAAATAATTGGAATATTACAATTTAGTAACTGTGAATCAATTTATTATTTCGTATGTATGTATGTTATATGATTGACAAATAATATTGAATTAAATTTATTACTAAATTAATATAACATCAATAAAAACAGATAACATATCTCCTTCGTTATGTCAACATTAATTAAATTCTTCAATTAACATATAATATGTTTTATGTTTACACTTCCTGTATACAAAACGGAGTTGATATAGTGAATGAACGAAAACGGTGCGTCCCGTTGTTGTTGTGAGGCAAGAGCAGCAGGCAGGCAGGCGAGGCAAGGTGCTAGGCCAAGGCCGCGTGACATAACAAGTTACGTGCTACACTACGCCGTTAGCAGCGCCTTCGTAGCCCGCTTGCGCTTGCGCACCGCTATACGACTTCGCTGAGCATACCATACTAATTCTGATGTTGTTTACTTTCTTTTATATCTCAAGATTTTATTGACGATTTGTGTATAGTGTTAAGGCATCATATAATTTTTGTGAATCATGTGTCATCAAGTCAAAGACATTGTTTGCTATTGGTTTTGTTTTCAGTTAATTATTATTTGAAAATTTTACTTAATTTAATTTGGATATGAAAATTGTCGGATTCGAGCTTGAATTTTTTTGTGTTTTGTCTCTGAAATGTTCTTCCATGCTTTGATTACTCAACCAATATTATTCATCTTTCTGTTCTTTCCTTGACCTTTCACTGAACGAGATTAAAAAAAATAAAAAAAAACGTTGAAAGTTAATGGCGCTAAAATAGTTGAAGGTAGCAACAGTCTATTGCAAGGTGATCTAGTAGACGTAGTTTCGTACCGGCATTACAAAGCATCACACGTCAATCTTAACGACCCGACTACAAAGTAGCACTGACTCATAAATCAACAGCTTACCATCTATAGCTGCCATATATTATCTTCTTCTTCAAAACTACTAAAACGACGTGATAAAACGGACACATATACATTTTAATTTAAAACTAAGTTAATCCGATTACCTTCGGCTGTTAATTATTTCCAAGATCAATCAATAAATTATAAGACATCTTTAGCTCATCATACGTCCCCTCTGAGGGGCTCGA
This sequence comes from Papilio xuthus, assembly GCF_000836235.2. Taxonomy (NCBI): domain Eukaryota; kingdom Metazoa; phylum Arthropoda; class Insecta; order Lepidoptera; family Papilionidae; genus Papilio; species Papilio xuthus. The sequence continues at coordinate 3,270,270 of NW_013532534.1, read as the reverse complement.
AGCCGAACCTGTGTCAAGGGGTGACTATACTGGGCCAGTGCTTGGTTGACTTTACACACATCTTTGAATTTCTTCCCAGTTATGAGCGGGTTCCATCACGATGTTTTTCTTCGCAGTAAGAACATCGGATAAATGTACATATGTAAATCGAAAAACACTTTGGTACAATAAGGTATCTGAACACAGGACTTGCAGACTACAAATCAAGTGCTTAACCTCTGAACCACAGTTGCGCGAAAATGATAAGACGCTTGAGGCATTTATTTGAAATTCGAACAACTTAAAACTATATCATTGTCTCGATTTCTGAATGTAGTCGTGACTATGTTACATAATCGTGTAACAATTTTAATGACAAATATATCAATCGTGTAAAAATGATAGAACATCAGAAATAGATTGACGGAACACAGTTGTCGTGTGTGTCGGCGCCACGCGTGTCGTGTTGCGTCGCGGGATGTCGGCCAACGGTACTCGCAATCACAAGTTACCGGGAAAATAGCATCTTGTTATTCTACATTCCGAAATAGTAAGACGTGTTGCGAATATTACAACTAGCGTTCGCTTATATTCATTATGTGAACCGCCGGGAGCATCGCTTCGCTACCGCTCGTATGACGAGCAGAATTTAAAAACACATCTTCTTGGAAGTTATAAGAATAAAATGTACATAAAAACATTTTTTTATAACTAGAAATTCCACTTCCAAGATTTTGTTTAGTTCGTTATTCAAATTGTACAATGTAATATATTTTTTAGTATGTGAACAAAAATATATACAAAAAAATTTTGACTTCAACGGGTTTTAGTCTTTGCGAAGTCTTTTTTACTTTTTTGTTACTAAAATCCTGTTCGTATTTAGATACGTAACAGATTTACTCAATTAATTTATATTAAAACTAAACAAGTCATTCAAATGCTGTAAAAATTATAAACGAGTTTACGAGTAAAATGTCATTTCAATTGCCACGAAAGAAATACGGTTAATTCAAAAACTAATCGAGTCTTATTTAAAAATATGACAGAGTAATTGTTAAATCTTATAACTTTTATACAGCTACATGCATTCGCCCGTAATTCTGTCCTGTGCGGAAGAAAAAAAAAATTGTACCAAATTTCATCGATATCCATTTAGTCGTTTTGGAGATATATTCTAAAAACATCCATCCATCTAAACATCGCATTTATAAGTAAGATTAATAATTAAAAAAGTTCATTTTATTAATACATGCTGTACTGCCGATATCTCAAAGTACATTAAGGATGTGCTTCAGTGACTATTAAATTGAGTGCGCAAGCAATTCAGTTTTATTATGAATAATTTACAAACATCATGACCCTGTCTTCAAAATAAATTTCGGTTATGATTGTGTGGGATTCATGAGTAATGACCATGGCAACGTCGCCGTTTAAATTGCTTTGTGAGCTGAAGGCTACGTCCGATTATCTCCGTGTTAGCCTTGCTCCTATATTCAGTCCGTAAGATGCCATGAGTAGGTTTTTGTTCGTACAAACAAAAGTGTGCGGAATGTGCTTAATGCGTCCTCGCTTCTATAATGCTTGTCTACGGTGTTTGCTCGTTGGATTGCTTTTACACTATACAGTGTGTTCAACATTCTTTTGTTGAATTATTGTATATTTGTAATGGTGTACATTAATGATGTTATTATAAAGAATTGGGTTTAAAGCATAGTTTTAATCGTTCAATATAATGCTTCTGTGCTTATAATCTCACAGATTTATCAATTTCGGTTATTGATAATATTCGAATTTATATATCCGAATTTATGTCAGTTAGATTTACATCTAAATTCTTACTAATTTTATAAATATGGAATCGAATGTATGGATGGATGTTTGTTAGAAGGTATCACCTAAATGGATGCATGGATCTCGCTGAAATTTGGTATAGATGTAGAACATACTCTAGACTCTAGAGTCTATAGGAACACATAGGCTACTAATTATTTTTTGTTGAATTCCGCGCGGAATCGCGGGTGACAGCTAGTCTTAAATAATTCGCTGTTTTCGTCATCTATCTATATAGTAAATGTTTTAACACGCTATTATTCAATTCAACAAGTCAAATGACCACGTAACTACTGCATTAATTTCACTCACGCTTTTTCTACAATATCTATTTTTAATAGAGTCTTTAAAATACACTTAAAATAAACCCACGGCTTTGTACTAACTCGTAATATGGTATTATAGTATTATTTGACACGATTGCGTTTAACTTTAGCGTGTTAGAGGCGTCCTGTACGTGACAGTTATTGCTCATTTAGTCCGAGGAACCAGTTCCAGTTCAACTTACATGATGATCCATCTCATGCACATAATTTGCGGAGTTACTGCGCTGTTAAATCCGGTAGCTTTAGTGCAAGTAATTTCCTTGCGACAGGCAACCTAGGTTTTAATATACGCAATACATAATTCCCGTTTTAATAAATGTTATATGAATTATATTTATCTGTGCGCGGTAGTGCCTAACCTATAGACGAGCAAAGCTTTTTAAGAAAGAAAAATGTTTAGTTTTGTCGAAAACATACTTCCAGTTGAATGGTACCACAAGATGTCTAAAGTACGAATTACTTTTGTGAAAATTTTATATCTGGTTGTGAACTCCGTTTTGGTATTTTAAAGCGGCATAATTATATGTTTAGTAATAGTAATTTAGTTAAATAAGAGATAACTTTTACGTGTGTTAAGAACCAATATAACACACATTATTCATTTTATTTAGTATAATAGTCATATTTGCAGGATTATGTTTTCACGTTAGTTTTGAGATTGCTTTGTTCAAATATATACCATCTCAAAAAAGTAGAGGATGAGTGGTTCTCTGATTATTCATTATTTCGCATTTCCATATTCATGATGTTTAAATAATGCCTATAAATACTAAGAACTAAATTGAGAACTACTGCCTAAACAAGATAACAATAAAAAACAGTTTGAATCACAACAATCGTATAGTTCAATAAAAGCTGTAAGGTCGGACGCGTATTGAACATTTGGCAACAAGTACAGTTAGTTATGAATTCGACATTGCCTCGTCCTGGCATCCGAAGCCTCGCCGGCGGCGTGCGTGTTCAGAATTGATCGAATCATTCGTGAGAACCGATGCGGATGAAGTAATGTTGGTAAGACAGAGCGAACTTGTGGTAGCGTAATAGAAATTCACATTCCAAACCTCTTGTATTACATACTAATTAGAGGTCTCATTGTGATATTAATTTACATTTATACGGATTTACCCGATTAACTCAAGAGGGTGAATTTTTGGTGCGTATTTTTTACTTAAGTGTAGGACGTGTAGACGTACCTACATACGTACGATGATTCACAAGGCTTCAGTAAGTCTGTTTTTTTTTGCAGGCATATATGAAACAGAAAAATAAATATATTTAAAAATCTATCCCAGAGTGTTGGTTACTCATACGAATGACAAAAAAGTAATAACAACTTAAGAAATATGTCCTATAATTCTATCGATCGTTTAGTTTAGTTTGTAACAACATTGGCTAAGTTTCTGCCCTTGAAGCTTATACGAATATTGAATGTGCGGATGCGTACACTTCTGAGGTCAAGCTATTGAAGAATTGTATCGATATTTTACACACGTATAACATCACTGGTCTATGATTTGAATGTCACCTTTTACGATATACCCATCTACATATCTACTATAGAATATCAGAGAGTTTAAACCAAGCAAGTGTATTCCAATCCAGCGATTAAATTAAGCGATGACTTATAACTGGAAAAATGTAAACCCACACTTAAATTCAGTGTGGATAAATTTTTTTTTAGTTGTAATCCAAACTTGTTCCTATCGCTAGACTGGAATAATATTAACAGGACATAAGGTCTATTTACATAGTTCTAAATACTTATATTCTGCTTCAGAATGTACATTAAAATCCTTAATCAATCGAGTTTATTACGTTTTTAACAAGAAACTTAAAATCAAATCTTTACGGTCTACCAAATCTACAATTAATCGATTATACGGCGTAATCGATTGAAAGACTAATTTATTATTGCAATTATTTTTAAGAGATCAACGATCTATAGACAACCGCTACAAAGATTTAGCGCAAAGCTAGACGAATACTTAATACCAGTTACATCAAAATGCATCGATTAGAATCGGAACCAATTAGATTGCATCATTCGACCGTAAAAATGCGGTGATAATTTTTTCACATGCGAACTTGAGAATATATCTGTTATTATTCTGAATAAAACTATTATGTCTCGTTATATTTTATTTATACATTAATGTTTTTATAATAATAAATAACAATATTAGCTATTTATGTCATCTAAATATTTATTTAAAAAAATACACATAAACACACGTGTGCAAATCGCAAACATACAAAACTTAATTAAATTAAATATCTTTTTAAGTATAACTAAACACAATAGCGTCGGTGGCTCAGTGGTCAAGCACTTGACTTGCAATCTGCAGGTCTTGGGTTCGAATCCCGCCATGTACCAATGTGTTTTTCGATTTCCGATTTTCATATGTACATTTATCCGACGTTCTTACGGTGAAGGAAAACATCGTGATGCAACCTGCACGTATCTGAGAAGAAATTCAAAGATATGTGTGAAGTCAACCAACCCGCACTTGGCCAGCGTGGTTGACT
>NW_013532534.1:3259904-3264655 GCF_000836235.2 Papilio xuthus | reverse complement strand
AAATCGGAAATCAAAAAACACATTGGTACATGGCGGGATACGAACCCAGGACCTGCAGATTGCAAGTCAAGTGCTAGACCCCTGAGCCACCGACGCTCTTAAATTAAAATAACTTAAGAGTACATTTTTATGAAAATAAAAAAGAGACAGCGTAGAAATTCACATTTGAAAAAAGAATGAAATTGGTATATTAAATTTATATGGACGAAAAATCCTTAACTTATATTATGTCCGTATCCATGTATTTTCTATCGGTCGAAAATAGTTTCTTATTTTTAGAAATTGAGAAAATATTAAAATATCAAGTAGCGACCGTTCTCATTGTCCTTATATTGTAATACAATAAATCAGGATGACCGTACAAAATTACCAAAGTTTTTTCAATCGGGTTTAACCTTTTCGGTTTTACTATTTTGCCTTTTAAAGTAATAAAGTATAAGACAAAGGAACACTTTCGTTTAGGATTGATTTATTGTTGCTTTTAAATAATAAACTTTTGTAACACAAGCTTAAAGGGAATAACAGGAAAAGGTTACAATGAAGAGTGAAACGAATTTAATTCTATGTTGTAACAGAGAAAGCGGAACTTTTACACAGTTATTGAATTTAAAATATTTTATAACTTAACTTATTTTGTCAAACTGTAACAGATTACGAATAACAGGAAAGAAAAAAAAGCACATGAAGTATACGACAATAGTTTTTTTTTTTTAATACTGGAATTGTTATGCTGGCCGTTAACAAAATTAAACTTCAACACTAATAACGAAATTGTCGAAAATTAAAAAAAATCATGCGCAAGAATTACAAGAGACAATAATTTTATATAAATAGTGCAACAAAAAAACAATTGATATTAAGGGAAGACCGAAGTTTAACGCATTTGATTCGATTTATTATGATGGAACAGTAAACAATCTATACTTGCTTTACTTTAGCTTTTAGCTTACTTGCCAGTATCTTCGGGACCTTGCCTAAAGGGACTCCTTTTAATAACATATTTTAGTGAATTATTAGTTTTTTTTTAATATTTTATATTTAAATATATTTCTCTAAATCTATACTTATATTATAAAGATTGGGATCTATACTTATATTGAAAGATTTGGTTGTATATTTGGATTAAAATCCAAACATACAACCAAATCTTTCCTCTTTATAATATAAGTATAGATTTAGATAAATATATCTAAATATAAAATATTTAAAAAAAAAACGAATAATTTAACAATTTTAATAATAATAACGGAGACTATTTAAAAATAGTCTCCGAAACTGCTGAATCGATTTGAAAAATTCTTTGTGTAAATTACGAACAAAACTAAGACGAAAAAAAATCAAGGCACTATCCCCCGGTAACATAAACCAAATTTTTTGATTCTGCGTAATGCTGGTAAAATAAAAATAAATGCTGGTAAATAAAAAAGTTGTACGGATACATTCGGTAGAAGGATTCTGTATTTCCTTCTTTGTATAAATGGTGGAAAAATAAATTGAACATTTTATGGCGAGTTAAATCAGACCAATCTCTATATTTCATATATTTGGCTTAACCAGTAAAGTTGCGTTGGACTTTCCACTTATCACGTATGTGCTAAGAGGCCTAGTAAAAGTGGATTAAGAACATTTCATCACTGGGTTATGTTTATTTAGAGTTGTTTTTTTCTTTTATTTACTTTTAAATACAGATGGTCAATATTTGAAAACTCAGTAGGTCTGAATGTGCATGTAGAGTTTATGAAAAATGAAATTAACTTAGTGTAAAAAAACATGTAAGTATAAAATACAGACAAAACAAGGAATGATAATCTTATCATTATTACAAACTACTTGGTTTAAAATAATTAAAATGAAAATTACGTGAAAACTAAACGCATCTACAGTTCCCTTGGTGTTGCAGATGTCCATAGGTGGCGTTGATCACCTCGGTGTTCCCGCCGCTCGTTTGCCCCCTTCTCTTATAAGAAAAAAAAACTATGTCGAAAAAGACAGAATAAACATATTGTTAAAGGAATTAATGGAAAAGTATTCTTGCAATGTGGAGAAAATAGTACATTATTTATTTTATTCTGTAATACGAATTAATAAATTAATAAATTGAATTTACATCGGTAGTTACGCCTTTGTAGCACTGATATTAGTTATTTTTCATTTTTAAACATATAATAAAATAAAAATAAAATTGCAACTCATGCTTTAAAAGATGGGAAGATAAAGAACTTATATTTTTTACCAAAATACATTTCTATTTTGTCGTTTCTTTGTAAACGACAGTCGATTTTAAAATTTAATTTTATTTCCATGTAAATGGCTAAAAATATAATTTTACTTTTATATGTTGCTGGTTTATAAATTATATTGGTCGTGTCCGAGCCAGCGGCAACACAATTAAGAATCTGATGGGCATTTCATGATGCACCTTTCACTCGCACCTACAGCTTTAGAAAGGGACAGTCGTTCAAACTTGCTCAAAACTTTTATTCCGGCCGCGCATTTAAGTTGGCCAAAGTGAAATGACCGCTGTTGACCATTTCGGTGGTTGCATCATTACCGTTCAGGTTTTGAATACGAAGGTACGCATATTTATAAGCTTTTGATGTAATTTATCTTCTGCTTATACATGTTGGATAAGTTTTGTTTTAATCAGATGCAGACTTTTTAGGTTATGTTTGACATCATTCAAAGAATGCTCCTGAGAATCTGAAGTCGCTTGGGAATATGATAGGTGCGTAAGTTCACAGTAACCATACCAAGGATTCCAATATGGTTGAAACAAGTTACAGATCTTGTCAACATATGTTTTATTATTTTTAATGTGATTTTTTATTTGTACTAAAGATGTATTAAAAAGTCAAAACGTCTAGAAAAAGATATTCTCTTCCTATTTTGTAATCTGTAAAAAGCCATTGATCTCTCTAGCCTGTAGCCTGTAGGGGGTATGAAAGTACCGAGAATTCATTACATAAACCGTGATGGTATCCATCAAAACACCTGTAAAAATATATTGATATCTCTGTTTATTCAAAGAAACTGAGAGGGACGGAAATATATTTTGAAATTGTTTTAGTAGTGCAAGTCCACGATAAAATTGACTCGCATACAAAATCATAAAAAAAAACAATCGATTTTGTTATCATGAAAGCAACGCGAAATTATTCAAAATACGTTCCATATTCAAAAACCGTGTTTTCGCTGACGAGCGCTTCCAAGTTCAACAGCCACCGCGACGTAGACTCGGGCGAAGGATGAAGCCGACCCACTTGTGGTTCCCTGACCTCCGCCGCAGCCTAGCGTGGCAAGCCCCGTCTCTTTTACACCAACGCGAACATGCCTCTGTCTTCTTTCCTCCCGGAATATTTTCGCAATCGTATTCGGAAAATGGCGTAGACGCGGGAAGGCATTTGACAAGTCATATTACATATTATGAGGATGATTTTTTATGATCGCTTACAGTTACAATTGTGGTAGTAGTTTTTGGCGGAAACAATTATGGTAAAATCGTTTCAGAGAATAACATAATTTTCTAGTAAAAATGTCTTGGAGTATGAATAATTCTGTTAAAACACATTATACTTTAAAATAGCTGAATAGTGAAGTTGGTCTTTTAAAACGGAGTTTGTGCCTTCCATTTTAGAAGCGAGGAATTAATTTATATTCCGATTAAAAATGCCCTATTTTATGTTGATAATTTTCACATTTATGTCATAAAAAGCATGTTGAATGAGAAAAATAGAATCATAGCAATTACAGATTATTAAAATATTCTGGTGGTTTCAAGTAACTACTCGGAATAATGTGGCCTACTCGATCAACTTTTAATGTTAAATATTTAAGAGCAATTAATTAACTATAGCTACCAAATTAACTTAAAAAAACCTTTTTTTTTATAACGGTGTGGAGGTTATTAAAATTCAACTGAAATGCACAAAATTATGGTAAACAATGATAGTAAAAATCATAACTTAAGCTGAAAAGAATATTGCGATTTAAATCGCCTTCGACTCGATAACCATTATATAACAAATACATGCACATATGTTTATTGTTTTTTTTTGTGTTCTTTTTTCTTTTATTAAGTATCAAGCAATCCATCCGATTGTTACAAGAGTTACGCAATAAAAGCGAAGGCGGGTAAAGGACGGCGGCGCCTGACATAACTGCAACGGTAACCGCAAAGAGGACGGAGATTCAAAAGAGCATAACTAAGCCATATAAAGAAGGACGTGAGCGTGCTGAATTTCATTTTCTAAAACCCGATTACACGGTCGAGGTGACGCAAGACCCGGAGGTCGGCTAACGGAGACGGAAGCCACGAAACCGAAAGGAGTTCGAAACTGAAATCAAGGGAGAGGTCCCGTTATCCCGACGTTGGCGTACAGCCGCTGGGAATGCCCGGTGCTTGTCTGTCAACGTCACACTTCCGTCATGATCCCAATTGGGATTCCCCAATCTATTACCTCCTCATTTGTTTCTTTATTAATTTTAAACTACATCCTATATCAGCAGTTTGTTGAATAGTCGAAAACAAAGGGATGGTGGCAAATACTTCTTTGGCTATTAATTTATTTTCGAGTTTGTAATTAAAGATTTAAAAACTTTAATTTAAAATTATAGTTTACGTGTATATTTATTTACTTTCAAAAATAGAGATGTCATATGTTTTCAGTTACTTAAAAATAATTAAACTCATTGAGAAAGATTAGAAAATCGTTATTATTGACAAAGATATTCTGTAACATTAAATCGTATTT
>NW_013532534.1:3257994-3259208 GCF_000836235.2 Papilio xuthus | reverse complement strand
GTGCACACGGGATTACTAATCACATTACACTACTTTTTATCATTTAATATAACGTAAAAATATTTTTAAAAGCAACTTTTATGACGGAGCAAAATATAAGATGTTTACACTTAGAACTACCCACTTTTGTACACTTATTGGGAATTCCAAATTTCAGATTTAATGATAACTCATTAAGCTTTTTTTATAATTTAGTCTTTAGGTAACCAACACTTTTAATCAAATTGATAAACATATTCGAACTTATTGATCCAAAGGACGTAAAATAAATTCATCGATGTTTAATTATTAGAGGTGATAGAATTTACAATCGCTTAATTAGATGGTTACTTAAAGTTCAATTAAAACAATTATGCGTATGGCAGTATTTAGAATATGACAGCGTCGCGCGATTCTTTCTCGTCGCAACATCGAGACGGCTGTCCTACTTAGCCGTAACGGTACATCGCGAGTCCTGACCAAAAGCGCGCGCCGGCGACGGACACGACGACGCGGCCTCCCATGAATATTTCCGCTAATTAACCTGCTACTTGCCACAAACGAAATGTCGCAATCACTGTTCCAATTTCGGCAAGTAATTTAATTTTATTGTAAACAAAAATAATGTTGTCCAAGAGCCCTCGATACAAAATATTGTGGAACAGTAAATAAGACTGTTTAAGTTTGTAACTTTTAAGACTGTCAAGCTTTTGTTGAAGATGTCTAAAACGAGGTAAATGAGACTAACAAGGCTGACCTGACCATAGTCTATACATATTATTATAATAAAATTGGAGTGTCTATATACAATATAGAGAATTTCTTATACGTCATGTATTTGTGTTGCTGATAAAGAAAAAAATTCCAGAGGTTTGCCTGTCTGCCGGCAAGGATGCGATTATTTCGGGTAATCTTCGGAACGGTTGGACCGATTTTGACGGGACTTTGACGGGAAAATACCTGATCAAAGGTGGCATATTATAGGCTCCTTTTTTAGTTTTTTTTTTAAATTAAAAATATAGTTTTTTAACATGAATAATTTTCTAAATACACAATCTGTATTGAAAAGAACGAAAATTATTATTTAAATTTCTGTACAAAATCGGCAAAAGCCAACATCACGCGGTGTTCCCAGGCGGTCACCCATCCAAGTACTGACCGCGCCCGACGTTGCTTAACTTCGGTGATCGGACGAGAACCGGTGTGTTCAACGTGGTATGGACGTTGGCGACGGG